>NC_064862.1:1530140-1629080 GCF_024139225.1 Suncus etruscus | reverse complement strand
AGAGGAGGAAACTGCACTCTCCAAGCAAGTGAAAGCAGAGATTAACAGATGGGAATATATTTAACTGAGAAGCTTCTGCACCTCAAAGAAAATAGTGCCCAGAATACAAGAGCCACCCACTGAGTGGGAGAAACTATTCACCCAATACCCATCAGATAAGGGGCTAATCTCCAAAATATACAAGGCACTGACAGAACTTTACAAGAAAAAAACATCTAATCCCATCAAAAAATGGGGAGAAGAAATGAACAGACAATTTGACAAAAGAAATACAAATGGCCAAAAGACACATGAAAAAGTGCTCCACATCACTAATCATCAGGGAGATGCAAATCAAAACAACGATGAGATACCACCTCACACCACAGAGAATGGCACACATCACAAAGAATGAGAATAAACAGTGTTGGCGGGGATGTGGAGAGAAAGGAACTCTTTTTTTTTTTTTTTTTTTGTGGTTTTTGGGTCACACCCGGCAGTGCTCAGGGGTTATTCCTGGCTCCAGGCTCAGAAATTGCTCCTGGCAGGCACGGGAGGACCATATATGGGACGCCGGGATTCGAACCGATGACCTCCTGCATGAGAGGCAAACGCCTTACCTCCATGCTATCTCTCCGGCCCCGAGAAAGGAACTCTTATCCACTGCTGGTGGGAATGCCGTCTAGTTCAACCTTTATGGAAAGCGATATGGAGATTCCTCCAAAAACTGGAAATTGAGCTCCCATATGATCCAGCTATACCACTCCTAGGAATATACCCTAAGAACACAAAAATACAGTACAAAAACCCCTTTCTTACACCCATATTCATTGCAGCACTATTTACCATAGCAAGACTCTGGAAACAACCAAGATGCCCTTCAACAGATGAATGGCTAAAGAAACTGTGGTACATATACACAATGGAATATTATGCAGCTGTCAGGAGAGATGAAGTCATGAAATTTTCCTATACATGGATGTACATGGAATCTATTATGCTGAGTGAAATAAGCCAGAGAGAGAGAGAAAAACACAGAATGGTCTCTCTCATCTATGTGTTTTATGAAAAATGAAAGACATTCTTGCAATAATAATTTTTAGACACAAAAGAGAAAAGAGCTAGAAGTTCCAGCTCACCACAGGAAGCTCACCACAAAGAGTGATGAGTTTAACTAGAGAAATGACTACATTCTGAACTTTCCTAATAATGAGAATGTATGAGGGAAATGGAGAGCCTGTTTAAAGTACAGGCAGGGGTTAGGTGGGGAGGAGGGAGACTCTGGACATTGGTGGTGGGAATGTTGCACTGGTGATGGGTGGCGTTCTTTACATGACTGAAACCCAAACACAATCATGTATGTAATCAAGGTGTTTAAATAAAATTAAAAAAAAAAAAAGAAATGTTGGTTTTAGATCTTCATCTATTGGGCCCATGTGTTTTGGTGGATTTGGGAACTTCTAGGATTTCTCTCCATATACCTGGTTGTTAGTGTCTCCCTTAGTTTGCCCATATTTCTTTGCATTTGGTGGTTTGGGTTCCAGTGTCTGAGCTCCACAGGCTGGCTGGGTCAATCGCCCCTCCCCCTCTACCCGGCAGATGGCATGGTTCAGCCCCCAGCTGTAGACAGGGCCCAAGCTCCACAGGTCAGCCTGGATCAGCCACCCCTAGCCCTAACCAGCAAAGGGAGTGGTTCAGTACCAGTTGCAGAGATGAGCCCCACAGGTTCTTTTCTTCTTCTTTTTTTCTTAATCTTTTTTTTTTTTTTTTGTACTTTTTGCTACTCTTGTATTGGTTTTTTTGTTTCGTTTTGGTTTGTTTTTGTTTTGTCTTGTTTTATTTTGTTTTGTTACTTTTTGCTTTTTTTTTCTTTCCCCGTTCTTCTTCCAAAGGAATACTGATACACCTAGACAGACTCCTCCCATATTCCTTCTTATATCTCAAATAGAGGCCACATTAGTGGAATCACCTTGATCAGCATCATATTTGGAGGGAGAAAATAGATGGTTCCAAGACCAGACAGTTGTATGTCCATTTGGTGGAAATAAAAAATGATCAGATTTGAAAAGAAAATTCAAAGTCAACGACAACAGAAATGATACCCAATCTACATCAAGCTGTATATGGGGGAAACAGCTGCACTAGCATTATGGGAAATTCTATGCAAAGAAACATGAGAACATGGAAGTGTAAATTATTGGACTCATAATCTTCCAATGTTAAAATAGGATGACCTAGCATATGCAAATAGACCCATCACTACTGATAAAATTAAAAGAGTAATCAAAAGTCCTCCCAAAAATAAAAGCCAGGGCCCAGATAGATTCACTAAGGAATTCTTTTAAACCTTTTTAGAGGAACTACAACCAATCCTTTTTAGGCTCTTTCACGAAATTGAAGAATCAGAAATACTCCCAAAAAGTTTTTATGAAGAAAACATTATCCTGATATGAAAACCAGAGATGTTGCAGAAAAAGAAAACTAAAGACCAAAATCCCTGATAAACACAGATGCAAAGATCCTCCATAAAAATCTGGCAAGCACCTCATCAAGAAAGGTATGCACTATGACCAAGTAGGTTTCATTCCAGGAGTGCAATGATGGTTTAACATCCATAAATTAATCAACATAATACACCATATCAATAACAACAAAAAAGAAACCACATGATCATTATCAATAGATGCAGAGAAAACATTCGACAAGGTCCAACACCCATTCTTTTTTTATTTGTTTGTTTTGTTGTTGTTGTTTTTGGATCACACTCAGCAGTGCTCAGAGGTTACTCCTGGCTCCACACTCAGAAATCACTCCTGGCAGGCTCAGGGGAATGGAATATGGAATGCCGAGATTCCAACCACCGTCCTTCTGCATGCAAGGCAAACACCCTACCTCCATGCTATCTCTCCGGCCCCACCAACACTCATTCTTGATAACAACTCTCATCAAGATGGGAATGGAAGGAACTTTTAAAAATATTGTCAAGGCCATCTACCACAACCAATGGCAAATACTATTCTCAATGGAGATAAACTAAAAGCCATTCCTCTAAAATCAAGACAAGGCTGCTCTCTTTCACCATTCCAATTCAACATAATGTTGAAAGTTCTTGCCATAGCAATTATGCAAGAAAAAGATAAAGGCATCAAAGGCATCCAGATAGGAATGGAAGAAGTTGCTCTCTCTGTTTGCAGATAACATAATACTATATTTAGAAAACCCTAAATACTCTACCGAAAAGCTTTTAGAAAGAATAGATTTATATAGCAATGTGGTAGACTACAAAAACTCATGGCCTACTTGTACACTAAAAATGATTGTTATAAAACAATCTCATTCGCATTTCTTTCACACAAACTTAAATATCTTGGAGTCAACTTATATGTGTATGTAGAGGACATATACAACCAAAACTATAAAACTCTGCCTCAAGAAATAAAAGAGAAAAGAGAAATAGAGACATATACCATATCCTGTTCATGGATTGGGAGAATCAACATCATTAAAATGGCAATGCTCCCAAAAACATGATACAGATTTAATATAATCCCTCTAAGGATACCCATGATATTATTCAAAGAAGTGGGTCAAACACTCCTGAAATATATTTGGAACAATAAACACTTGCGAATAGCTAGAGCAACCTTTGGGAAAAAGGAATATAAGGAGCATCACTTTACCTAATGGTAAGTTGTATTACAAAGCTATAGTCATTAAAACAGCATGGTATTGGAATAAAAATAGACCCTCAAAGCAGTGGAATAGAATTGAATATTCAGAGAATGTTCTCCAGACAGACAATCAATTAATCATTGATAAAGAGGCAATAAATATGGAAAGCCTTTTCAACAGGTGGTTTTGGAAAAACTGCTCAGCCACATGCAATAAAGCAAACTCAGACCTCCATCTAACACCATACACAAAGATCAAATGCAAATGGATTAAAGACCTTGATGTAAGACCTGGAAACAAGGTATATAGAACAATACATTGGTAGAAACACTCTGTGACATTGAGACTAAAGGCATATTTAAGGAGAAAACAACTCTCTCCAAACAAGTGGAAGCAGAGATAAATAGATGGGACTATATTAAGCTAGGAAGTTTCTGCATCTCAAAGGAAATAGTGCCTAGGATTCAAAAGCTATCCACATAATGGGAGAAACTAATCACTCAATACTCATTGGACAAAGGGCTAATATCTAAGATATACAAGGTACTGACAAAAATAATCAGCGCTGGAAGGGATGTGGGGAGAAAAGAACTCTCATCTACTGCTTGTGGGAATGCTATCTAATCCATCCTTTCTGTAAAACAATATGGTAATTCTTTAAAAAACCTGGAAATTGAGCTCCTATATGATACAGTTATATTACTCCTAGGGATGTCCCCTAGGAACACAAAAACGCAATACAAAAATCCCCTTTTCACGCCTATATTCATTACAGTGCTATTTACGATAGCCATGCTCTGGAAACAACCAAGATGCCCTTCAACAGATGAATGAATAAAGAAACTGTTACATATATACACTGGAATATTATACAGCCATTAGAAGAGATGAAGTCATTAAATTTTCCTATACTTGGATGCACATGGAAACTATTATGCTGAGTGAAATAAGTCAGAGGGAGAGAAAGACACAGAATACTCTCACTTATCTATGGGATTTAAAAAAAGAGACATTTTTGTAATAATACCTAGAAACAACAGAGATGAGGGCTAGTTGGACTGGCTCATGATATGAAGCTCACCACAAAGAGTGATTGAGGGTAGGCAGGGAAATAACTACACTAACAGCTACCATGACAATGTTAATGAGTGATAGAATTAGAATGCCTATCTTGAATACAGGCAGGGGGTGGGAGAAGAATGGGGGGCATTCGTGGTGGAAATATTGCACTGGTGAAAGGGTGTGTTCTTTTTTATGACTGAAATTCAACTATAATTATGTTTGTAATTACGGTGTTTAAATAAATATATTGTTAAAAAAGAAACTATTCAAAATAAAAACAAAAACAAACAAACAAATAGACAAAAAGAAACTATTGACAGAACAAGCTGTTGTGCCATTATTTTATGTAGGGTTGTTATTGTTACAATTCACAATTCGGTTTAAGTTCTTTTTTAGTAGTTCAAATAGGGTCTGTTTTGTTGTGCAAACTTTGTGAGTTACTTTTTGTCTGAGAATTTTTTTAATCTTCCCTCCCATGTAAATGAGAGTTTTTCTGGGTATTGGGCTCTAGGTTGAAATGTTCTTTCATTCAGTAATTTGCATATGTCATTTCAGTCTTTTCTAGACTAGATTGTTTCAAATGGAAGATAAGGTTTTATTTTTATATCTTTTCCTTTATACTTTAGGATTTTCTTTTCCCTTACTGCTTTAAAGAGTCCATCTCTGTCTTTGTTTTTTACCATTTGGATCACTAAATTTCTTGGTGTTATTCTGTTAGGGTCTATTTTGTTTGGCACCCTTGTAGCCTCTTGGATTTGTAGATAATTCTCTACAAGGGTGGGGAAATTCTCTGCTATTATCTCCCTAAGTACTTGCTCTTCCCCTTCCCCCTTTTCTTCCCCTCTGATATTCCTATAATCTGGATATTATTTCTCTTGTCTTTGTTTATTAAGTATCTTACATTTTCCTCCAGTGCTTTGTCTCTCCTTTCTTTTTAGACTTTATCGCTGCTGGCTTGTAATTTGTCTTCAAGTTCTTCTACATGATTCTTCACCTGTGTAATTCTATTTTGGCTTACTAGCATGTTTTTTAGTTCCTTGAGTTCCATGAATGAGTTCCTTGAGTTTGCATGGATTCTCTCATCTTCTGAAAGAATTCTTTGAGTTAGTTGAATTGTTCATCTACAGATTTCTTAATTTTGCTGTCTAAGTGACTCCTTGCTTTCCATTGCTAACCCATTAAGTGTTGCTTTTAGCTCCCCATCTATAAGGCTCAGGTGTCTTGGTGGACTTGGAAATTTGCTAAGATTTCTCTTTAGATTCCCCAAAGTCTTTCTTAGCTTCCTCATTAATCTTTGCATTTAGTGTTTTGGAATGCTAAAATATCAGGGTGTTTAAGAAAGTGATTTATTGAATTGCTTGTATGAAATATGGCTCGAGGTGTATCTTCTCTAGAGGTTATTTTTTTTTTATAGATTATCAAGGTGTTCTAAGTATGATAAAATATTGCATACTACTGGGATAATAGTTCAGGTCAAAGCCAAGGCATAGAGAGATGGAGCCTGAGACTCCCACCTCTAAATGCATCAGCAATCTCATGTAGCACCATTTCTTCCTGCAAAGGCACACTAAAACGGGAAATGTTACGCATAGAAAAAAAGCTCTTATCTACTAGGGATAAGAACTCATACTTCTTTACAATACAGGAGCACCTCCCACCTTGAACATATGTCATGTGGACTCCAGGTGATCAGACAGGGACCCTCCAACTCCGAACCCTAGAACGCAGACAAAGAACCCACACAGCTCTCTGTAACAGCTCCAGGAACCAAACTTCCTCGGGGACATTCTTAACACTGCTCTGACACCAACATGCACCAGTTTTGAAATGATATCCTGATAGTGAGGAAATGGCAACAACTTGATCTAAGAGCAGGTTGGCTTACCCCACCATCTAACGATAAGATGAAATCAAAAGACTTGTCATCCTCTGATCTGTGCAAAAGCCAAGATCGCTATCTACAGAAGACTGACTGTGACAACCATGACGGAGCAGAACTTATCCTGAAACTAATAAAAAAAGGCTTAGTTTAGGCTTTGGCCTAGATCTGTACAACAACCAAGATCTCTAATTCCAGAGGTCTGGCTGAGACAACTGCAACTGAACAGGCCTTCTGGAAACATAATGAAATCCTAGGCTCCATCCTAGGATCAGTCCAAAAACCAAGGCCACCAACAACAGAAGACTGATTAAAACAACAGTGATGGAACAGAACTTCTAGAACAGTAAAGAAAGACTTCATCATAGCCTTCTTTCTTTGATCTGTGCAGAGACCAAGATCTCTAGATACAGAGGTCTGACTTTATCATCTATAATGGAGCTGAAGTTTTTCATACACCACAAAAGGACCTAGGGGAGAGTAAATGAGCATGTATGGAGGTGGTAGTTATTCCCATGACAGTATACTTCAAGGGCGGAGAAACCCTGTATCTCTTAAGCCAAGGGAATTCCCTTTCTAATTTGCCCAATATTTAATGTTCCTATGTAGAAAAAAAAAGAAGCAACACAAAATAACTTTTTATTGGTTTTATTATTGATGTTGTTTTCATTTTTTGTGCTTTGTTTTTATTTCAGGACCATGATTATTGTGTGGTGGCTGTCTTTATTGCTGTATGCTTTTTCTTGAATTTTCTGTTTAATTTTTCTTTTTTGTATTGTGTTTCTCTTCTTTTTTCCCTTTCTTCTCTCAAATTGATATTTATAGCCTCTAGAAGAATTCAGCCCATTTTTTGCTTGTTTGATTTTTACCCCATTTTATTTATTTTTTCTTTTCTTCAAACAGAACCACACAACTTGAACCATCTGTTCCACCTCTCAAATTGAGGGAAAAATAATGGAGGGTTCCAAGACCAAACAGTGGTATGATCACTAAGTAGTAATAAAAATAATCAGACTTAAACACCAAATCCAAGGCCAATGACAACAGAATCCTTTCTACAACAAGCTAGACATAGTGGGGACCACTTATACTAACAATCCGGGGGGTAAGGGAGGGGGATATGGGATGCATGCTGGGAACGGGCGTGGAATGAGGACAGTTTCGGTGGTGGGAATTCCCCTGATTCAATGTCAATATGTACGTAAAATATTACTGTGAACGATTTGTAATCCACTTTGGTCAAAACAAAAATTATTATTATTATTATTATAATACAAATATTGCATACTAGTTCATTGGTTTGTTCAGCTGGGTTTTGACCTGTATGTTTTATAAGAGAAAGAAGTGCTATTTTATATACTCTATGCTATAAAATGAAATGACTTTGCTCATATGTGCGTTTTGGGAAAAGAAGGACTGATAGGAAGGGAGGGATTTTAGTAAAGGCACTGGAACCCAGACGGAGGTTGAGGGAAGGCTGGAAAGAAGGCCCCAGTAACACTTGGTCTATGTGCATTTTAAAGATGAAATTCTGACTTTCCAAAACCTGCTCACATTTGTTTATTTTACTTTTATTATTGAAAATTATTTTTTATTATAACTGATTAAAATCAGTGTTATTTAGAGTTTTTCAAAGTTGGGTTTCAGACATACAATGTATAAGGGCCAAGTCCACCACCAGTGTTGACCTCTCTCCACCAATGTTCCCCGGTGTTCCCATACCACCCACCTTGCCCTCCAGCCTGCCAATATAAAAAGCCCACTTTAAGTTTAGATTGTTATAATTTGGGTCTCTTGATTCCATTGTTATTGGATTGGCTTGGTTATTTACTTCCATCCTTTTTTTTTTTAACAGTACTAATGCACATGAGGTCACTTGGACCCTGGCCCCATCCTTTCATATTTCTGTTACTCAACTTCCACTCAATTTCTTTCCTTCTCACTATACTCTGGGGCCGAGGGTGTTTAAGACAACTCCCATTTAGACTATTGAGTTTCATTATGCAGTTATTATAAATACCACATATAAGTGATGTGCTGTATTTATTTTTTTTCTTCTGGCTTACTTCATTTAATATAATATCTTTCAGTTCCATCCATGTTGCTGTAAATTGCATGATTGCATCATTCCTTACAGCTATGTAGTATTCCATTATATATGTACCACATCTTCATGATCCACTTGCTTGCTTTTGGACATCTATGTTGATTCCAAGTCTTAGCTATTATACTGAGTGCTGCAATGAATAGTGGTGTGCATAAATCATTTTCAATAATATTTTTACATCCTGGGGATAGATATCCAAAAGAGGAAATTTTACGTCATATGGCAGCTCAATTTTTAGTTTACTGCAAACCCTGCTTACTGTTTTCCATAGGGGTTGGACCAGACAGCATTCCCACCAGCAGTGGAATGTACCTTTCTCACCACATCCCTGCCAACAGAGATTGTACTCATTATTTTTGATATCACATTGATTTAGACTTTGATACTAGAAATGATATTGATGCAATCCATTTAAAACTCAGTAAACCTTATAAAAACTTTGTTGATATATTTTATTCTTCACCTATAAAAAGGGACATAGGCATAAAGTCCATGTCCTCATATAAAATACTCATAAATTCCTTTTTTTTACTTTTTTAAAAAAATTTTTTATGGTGACTGAAGTTCATTACACAGAATTATTTACGATACATAGTGACAATGAATGAAGGGCATTCCAACCACCAATGTTGTCCTCCCTCCGCTCTTGTTCTCAGCTTGTCTCCCACTTCTCCCTTCTTTACCCCCCAGAATCCTAGTGCAACTGGTCTCCACCTTACAGCTTGTTATAGGTTGGATATGTATTCTGTTTGGTATTCCAGTCTGGTCATTTTTTATTTACACTACATGTTCATATGACTTTTTAAAAGTTATGAATTCTTGGGGCCAGAGAGGTGGCGCTAGAGGTAAGATGTCTGCCTTGCAAGAGCTAGCCAAAGGACCATGATTCAATCCCCCAGTTCCCTAATGGTCCCCATGCCAGGGTCAATTTCTGAGCTCTTAGCCAGGAGTAACCCCTGAGCATCAAATGGGTGTGGCCCAAAAAGAACTAAAAAAAAAAAGTTATGAATTCTATTACAAAAAGCAATAAGAATGCATTAGAAACTTAAAGTTGTTGAGGAACTAGAATTTTTGAATAGTCTTTTAACAACATAAAAAATAGTGCAAACTACATATCAGGCATTTGCAAGTTAATCGTACACTATCATCTTGCAATTGTCTCTGTGGGAAAAACTTTATCAGTCAGTCATGGTATATTTTTAACTGCTTATTTATGGAAAATTTAGCTATAGATTGATTATCTCCATTAAAATTGGTTCTACATATGCAAACATTGATTATCTCCATTAAAATTGGTTCTACATATGCAAACTATTACAAAAGTTTTTATGGTCAGGACATTCTGTTTCAATTCCCTCCCTCATGAAATATAAAGGTAATTGAGACAAAATTGTATTTTGGAAAGGAGCTTAAGGTATATTAACCTTTGCCTTTCTATTCCTTTCCCTCTCAAATATAATTTTAATTAGAATATTTAAATAAAATAATTTAAGGAATATTTTAAATATTTAAACAAATACTAGTTTAAAATATTTTAGATTTTTTAAAACCATTTTTGCATCATTTTTTTTTTAGGAATTTGTTTTCATTGGGGCCAGAGAGATAGCATGGAGATAAGGCATTTGCCTTTCATGCAGAAGGACGGTGGTTCAAATCCCAGCATCCCATATGGTCCCCTGTGCCTGCCAGAGACAATTTCTGAGCATAGAGCAAGGAGTAACCCCTGAGCGCTGCCGGGTGTGACCCAAAAACAAACAAACAAAAAAAAAGAAATTTGTTTAGAGCATTAGCACAGTGGTAGGGCATTTGCTTTGCATGTGGCCAACCTGGGAGGGACCCAGGTTGGAAATCTGGCATCTCATATGGTCCCCAGAGACTGCCAGAAGCGATTACTGAGCACAGAGCCAGGAGTAAACTCTGAGCATTGCCAGTGTGTCCTAAAAAACAAAAAATAAAATAAAATAAAATCATATACCCAAACAAAAACATCCAAAAGAAAGGTATTGATAAGATCAACTTATCCTTTTATTCCTGGCCTGCTCTAGTTGGTTCTCTTTAAATATGTTTGGGACATGATGTTCTATTTCAGTTAATAACTACCACTTCACAAAACAAAGTTAATTAAGAGCTGTCAACTTGCATAAATAGAAAAACTTTAATGCCTCTGACAAAAGGAAAGAGAAAAGCAGGCAAGTCATAAGTTATAATGAGGGCTATAAGTAACTCTATAGCATAAGTAGTTACTGAGCTGCTCAGTGAGTTACTGAAACCTCTCCAGGAGCTTCAGGAAGCAAAATAAAGTGTTAGTAGAAGTTTCCTGTAATCCTTCCTCATCATGACATAGAATCCCTTGGGAAGCCTGCTGCTGCTTTTAGGATTTTTCTGCTTCTATGTGGAGCAGTAATTATCTTTAGAAAGCCCTGTTCTTGGCTCCAGAGCAAGTAATGCTACTCATTCTCCCTCATTCTCAGACCACCTTCAGGAACAGTTCTATTTAAATTGCCAGACTCTTCTGTTGTAGGTTGATTTTTAAAAGGCCCCGCGAGCAGTCCATGGAAAATATGCAGTGCGCCCTTCAACTTCAACCCAAGTTACATTGCAAGATTGCATAAAATAAAATAAAACAAAGACATAACCAAATTTAGTTTTCTAGAAATATCTCTAGCATTTTTATTTTTAACAGCTTTATTACAATATAGTTCACAAGCACAAAGTTCATTTGTGATTCATAATTTTCCTGGTGTGTAACTATCACTAAATTCTATTTAATGTCATTCATATCACTCCATCAGGATTCTTTCACTTAATCCTGATGCCAGACAATCACTGATCTTTCTGTGCTATAAATTTGTTTGGTATGACCTAGATAACCTAGAGAAAGATATATTACAAATTTTATAAATTATTTAAATAATAAAATAGGTACTTGCTTAGCATAGCTTTTTTGGTTTATTCATGTTGTCATATATGTTAGTACTTTAGATACTGGATAGTATAATAGCATTCTCTATTTTTAATAAAATATTTGGCATAATGTGGAAACACAGTCATAATTAAAGGAGAAAGTAGACTTCAGTATAAGCAACACTATGCTAAGTGTTGTAAAGAGAAACTAGATAAGTCTTTTTCTTTAACTTTAAGAAGCCATAATAAAATATAAGTAGTTCTTTGTAGTTATCTTTCTTTTTTCTTCCTTCCTTCCTTCCTTCCTTCCTTCCTTCCTTCCTTCCTTCCTTCCTTCCTTCCTTCCTTCCTTCCTTCCTTCCTTCCTTCCTTCCTTCCTTCCTTCCTTCCTTCCTTCCTTCCTTCCTTCCTTCCTTCCTTCCTTCCTTCTTTCTTTCTTTCTTTCTTTCTTTCTTTCTTTCTTTCTTTCTTTCTTTCTTTCTTTCTTTCTTTCTTTCTTTCTTTCTTTCTTTCTTCTTTCTTTCTTTCTTTCTTTCTTTCTTTCTTTCTTTCTTTCTTTCTTTCTTTCTTTCTTTCTTTCTTTCTTTCTTTCTTTCTTTCTTTCTTTCTTTCTTTCTTTCTTTCTTTCTTTCTTTCTTTCTTTCTTTCTTTCTTTCTTTCTTTCTTTCTTTCTTTTTCTCTTTTTTTTTTACCACACCCGGTGATGTTTAGGGGTTACTCCTGGCTATGTGTTCAGAAATCGCTCCTGGTTTGGGGGAACATATGGAACTCTGGGGGATTGAACTGTGGTCTGTGCTAGGCTAGCACATGTAAGGCAGATGCCTTACTTCTTGCACCACAGCTCTACTTAGTTTTCTTATGAAGATAGCATAAGATTACAGTCTCCTGGGAAGACTTTCATAAATATCAGTTTCTTTCTTTTGTTCTTTTTATAATTCATTTACTCCAAGAGTGAAACTATGTTCTTTCCTTGTTCATTTCATACAGATGGCTGAAATCTATTCATTCCACTCTTATCTCTCAGCTCATGTACGTAGAAAGGAGGAAAAGAAGATAATAAAAATTAAAATAGAAAAACAAGTTTTGATATTGTACAGCAGGAAAATGTACTTGTAGTATAGTATAGAGTCTATAAACTATACTGTATATGCAGTATAGTGTAGATAGTATAGTATACTTGCAGTATACTCAACACTATAAATGAATCATAAGTGCATGCGAAAATGAGTGAGAAACCAAGTCATGAAAGATAGTCTGCTAATTTAAGAATGCATTTTTTGTTGATGATGCTGTATAGAAAGAAATGTTGAATGTCAGAGTTGAACTAGTTTAATACCTAAGGATAGTTGGATGGGACTAAGGAGGAGACATAGATTCACTGTTTTTATGGCACATGATGTACCAGGTATTTGTGTTAATCCACTTGAGTTGTTGTAAGGCAATGACATAGATTGAACATCTTTAACAACCTATCATGAACCAAGTAAGAAGAAATTTATTTCAAACAGTTTTGGAGGTATAGGAAAGTCTACCATTAAGGATATGAAAGAGTGAGAATCCTGTTTCACAGGTCATTCCCCCCCCCCCCCACACACACACACACTGAATTCTCACATCGTAAAAGGGATTGAGGAGCTCTTCAGGGTCTGTTGTGTAAAACTCAAAATCCCATTTATGAGGACTCTGCTCTCATATCCCTTCCCCAGTGCTTCACCTCTAAACATTACCTTACTATAAGGTTTCACCTTATAAATTTTGTGGGAAATCAAGATTCAGCCTAAAATAAGGACAATTGCTGTTTCATAGCATCTAGGTGTTATATGTTTTATGTGCGGCTTCAAATACATTATTCATCATTCTATGGTATAAATCCACAAAATAAGCCCAATACAATCTCATATATTTTATTATATTGAGAATTATCTTATTTCTTAACTTATGTAAAAACATTTTTCTTTCTAAGTACTGACTATTTCATGTTACCATTTAAAAGAAAATCTGCTATCAACTTTCCAGGAATATGCAATAAAGAATTAGCACTTGCAAGTGATAACTTCAGTGAAATCAAATTATTTTTTACCAACCTGACTGAATATCTTTGGGGTTCACTGCTTTAACCTCTGGGATCGATTGTCCTGTTCTCTTTCACATTCATTATTTTGGGACTTTTCACTACTCATTAAGCACTTCCATTCAAGTAGGGGAAAGGAAGGGAGAGGAAGTGAAATTCAAAACACCCGATGTTATTTCAGTGTTGGTTAGCAAGCCCTGTTTGTAATGGCTATGGGAGAAGACAAAGAATAAATAGCCATATGAAGTTTTACTGGTATCTGTGCAATTTACTATGAGATTCTCTCCTACAACTCTTCACATTGAGTTCCAAGTTAAAACAGTTATGTTTTGATTCAAGTAAGAGATTATCCATCATGACTTAAAGCAAAGAAAGATAGATAGCTTTTACAGGAGAGAAGTTTCAGAAATAGTCTTTTCAGTATAAAGATTTAGCCTTTAAATTGATCTTTAGAATTCAATCCATGTTCCCTCACTTCCAACTGCTGGACTGACACTTGTATTAGGTTCCCAATAAAATAAATCACTGCTTGAGCATCTCCTCCTACAAAAGGAGGAGGAGACACACCTTCTACCAAATTTCATCTCACCAGGAAGAATGTGATACTTTTCTCCTAATACTCCAGAAAATTTCTGGATGATGGCTCAGTGGCACAGCCTGGCTCACTGGAGACTGTACAGACTAAACCCTGAAAACAATCTCTGGTGGTACCTACTTCTGTAGCTTTTTCTCAGGACTTGAGTAAAAATCTTGAGTACTCATGTGATCTCTTTTGTTTATCTTTATTTCACTTTCACATATCTTCTTTCTTATACATTTTTCTTACACCAATTTGAACTTACTTCTTTAAAATCACCTTCAAACTTGTAATTGATGAAAGAAAATTCCCTTGGAAGTTTATCCATTGGGCAGACAAACTTGGGCATGATAGGCTGCTTTTAGCTTTGTAGGGTTATGATAATGAAATGCAGTCACACACTCACTCACACACACACACACACACACACACACACACACAAGGACTGACATATGCTAAGTGTTCCGTATTACCTCTTACTAGTATATAATCTGTCTTAGGCTTTTTTATACTACAAATTATATTTTCTCCCAGTTTTCTAAGTAAAATATATCTTTTAATTATATATCTAAGTATCTTTTTATAATTGCTCCAATTATTTTAAGGTATTATTAGATGGTTTTGTAGCTTTTGAATATACACAGATACCTACATACATTGAACAGATTATTTGTATAAGCTTATTTAGTCTGAGGACCTTTTCAAAAGTCTTAAAACTTTCTATTCCCGAGAAGTATTTCTGTATCAATCAATGCCAAGGGCACAGAGCAAAATATTTCATTCTTCTGGAACGAATTAGGGAAAGTAAGAAACCCCAAATCCTGTACTGAGTCTGGATACCTTTTTCTTTCAGCCTCTTTATGGGAAAATTGTCACCAGTTCAGGTAATTCTACTTCCATATGGGAGATAACTCAACCAGTTAGAGCTTTTCATACAAGAGGATCAGGTTTGGTTCCTAGCAATGTGTAGGCCCCAAGCATTGCCGGGAGGTCCTTGAGCACAGAGCCAGGAGTAATCACTGAACACTACACGATGGAAGCCCCCAAAGCAAGCCAACACATCGGAAAAGAAGTAGCTGTTGTTGACATCTCCCTGATGAAAGCGATCAGATACATTTGGAATAGTAGCCCACATCATTATTTATGTTGTATCTTTGTAAACATGAATCTAAACAATTCAGATCTCTGCTTAAATCCTTCGCTTTTAACTACTTTAAAGCTATTAATGCTGTGTGGTAGATAAGACTGAACATGGCACAAACACTGATGCGGCGCTTGAAATTCGTAAGAGAAGTGCTTTTGTTTGTAGAGCGTGATGTCTCTCCCTGTGATGCTGAGGGAACCTTACAATGCAGGGATTAAACCCAGGCCTCCCTCATGCAAAACATTCACTAAGCCCTTTGAACTCTTTTCTCTAGCTCATGCATCATGTTTTCTGTGGCCTTAGTATTATTGAAAACTTACTGTGAAATATTATGGATATGAAAATTGATTCATTATAGGGACCAGAGAGATAGCATAGCAGGCAAAGTGCTTGATTTTCATGCCAATGATTCTGGTTCATGGTCATTCCATATGGTCCCAAGCATTGCCAGCAGTGATTTCTGAGTGCAGAGCCAGGAGTAACTCCTGAGCATTACTAGGTGTGGCTCTAAAAATTCTCTAATTTCAGAGAATTATCTTTACTATAATATTAATATTTGTGGTGTGTGTGTGTGTGTATCTAAAGTTGAAACCTGGCACCTGTAGGCAAGGGCAAGTGAACTACAGCTGAACTACATCCACAGTTCTACATTTGTGTGTTCTAGTTCACTTTCTAGGCACTGTGGTAGATATGAAGGCAGTAAACGTCTGACTTTGGAATCTGACTGCCAAAGTTTGAAACTTGTTGGCTCCACTGCTTCCTCAATAGAAAACGAATTGACCCCTCTGAAGCTAATTTCTCCACCTGAAAAGTGGAGGATACTGAGTTCTTGTGAGGACTAAAAGGGCTAACATGTAAAAAATATTTTGAACATGACATATCAAAAGCAGTGAGTCAACTCAGCTGTTTTCATTAGGTTTATAGCAGCTAGGCAGCATGAAATTGAGAAAGTAGTTTTCCAAACTGCCATTAGAGTCATAAAAAGAAAGCCAAGCAATATAAATGGTAAAAATGGATATTGTGCTCCCACATTAAAATAAATCTTTTTTTTTTTTTTTTTTTTTTTTTTTTTTTTTTTTTTTTTTTTTTTTTTTTTTTTTAATTTTTATTTTTATTTATGAGAACAAGGGTGCAAAGTAAGAGGACAAGGTAAAGTTACAGTGGAAGGACAATCACCCATAACATAATTCTCAGAAGTCCCCTTGCTGATATATTAACTTTGAAATTTCAGCCAAAGAACATTAAGATAAATAAGACAGAATCCATGTACAATTACTTTGTCCCTCAAGTCCCCAGATTGTAACACATTATAATATTTCTTAACAGTACACAAGGCAATCTAAAGCCATAAAACTTACGTAACTCCTTAAACATTACAGGCATAGTATTTTCTTACATTTCCATATACATGCATATTAGCTTAAGTTAACCTCAAATTTTAAGTGAGTTTTTTTTAAGGATTAGAGTCAAAGGAGCACAGTAAGAATGGTGTTAGAGTGGCAATTGTTGTTTGCATAGGCCCACCAAAATATGAGGGACATGGAAAGAAATAACCTTGGCCTAAGTACAAAGAGACCAGACCCCTGAAGTTTCCTGGCACAAGACCAAGTCTAGGCTCCAAGCAAGCTAGATCGTCCAATCCAATACATTGTCTGTAGTGCCAGCACACTTTTATTTTTCACACAGTCTCTGTTGTTGGTATCATGTTTCTGTATTAAAGATCCTGGAATCTGCATATCTTACATTGAAGTCAGGACGTGGAGCATCCTCTCCTTTCACCTCACAATCAAAGGGCAACACAGGGAGCCCTGTCCTGTAAGCAGGTCGTTGTTGTTGTTAAGTCTTCTCAGTGTTAAGGGAAGTCTCTTTTGAGCAGGTCGAAGTCTGAGCAGTGTAGGTCTTCCGTGGTAGAGGATTGCTTCCAGGTGATGTTATAGACCAGCCTGGATGTTTCGTGGATGGCTTTCCTGGTTCAGGGGAGAATGGAATATGCCCTTTCTTCTGAGGTCTGTGCCAGGTCGTTATGTCAATGTTCAGGGTGTAAGGTCCCTTTGCACTACAAGGTTTGTGTGTTCCAATCTCTATTAGATAGGATCTTATTTGTATTTATACTATTTTCCCATTTTAATGTGCCTATGCAAATAAGAAGCAATGCCACATGGTGTTATTGGCGCATATGGGGGCCATAAGAACAATTACAATGATTCCATTAACATGATTCAATCATAAGCATTAAACTGGGGGACTCTTCCACCAAAATTCCTTGTTAAACAGCTCAAAAAGAGAAGATAAAAAGTGGTTAGAATCATCACTGTATAAGACAACATTTAGTAAGAATTATAGCTGTCAGAGAAAAAACACAAAATATTCTAAAGAAATACGTGTCCATTTTATGTATCTTGAAACAGTTTGGGGTTGTCACACACAATGCACAGCTTTGGACTGTGATTACGATTCTACACTACTGAAGTTAAAAAGAGTAAACTAGGTTAGTGATGTTTGAGAAGGGGTTAGAGAGTTAAGGAGTAAAAAAGAGCTTTGTAGGGGTGTGGGAAAGCGGAGAATAAAAAATAAACAATCTGTATACGGAAAACATAACATAAGAATAAGGAATATTCTGAATATATGAAATACATAAAGTACGCGCGGGGGCGTAAGCCCCCGCGCGGTTCTGTAGTTTTTGGATGCCTAGGAAGAATAAAATAAATCTTAAATTAAAAATAAAAAGGTCACTACAGAATCAAAATTTGAGATATTTTGCGCAATTATATAAAAGATAACTTTACAGAAAAATATAATATAGTTAAACAAACCAGAAGAGAAAAATCTATGAGTCCAAGGAAGAAATGAACAAGTTATGAAGACATTCCATTATCTCCTCATAAAAAATGGAGATAACTTATTCCTGGAATCCTATAATTTCTAAGCAACAGATAACTCCAGTTTTGCTTAAATAGCTTCAGGAGACAGAGAAAAAAGAAAGTTTCTATGCTATAATCATTAAGCAAGTAGAACATTGTTTTTAAAATTTAGAAAGCTTTGTCTTCAAAGTTATAACAAGATTCTATATAATATATAATCCAGATTCTTGCATATGCAAATCATTGAAAATCCTAACCCAAATGAATAGAATTAATCAGCATATATATAATCTAATATGATACACACAAATGTACTAATTCATTCTTTGTATTGTATGTGTGTGTTTGTATGTATTTGTCTAAGAGCCCTCTAAGCAGCCTGGGGCCTCTTTTATGTTCTGGAGGTCAATTCAGGAGTCTAAGGATATAGTGATATTTCTATATATTTCTATTTCTATTTCTCTGAGTGCTAGGGATTGATCATATGGCCAACAGAATAATGCCAAGGGCCTCCAAAGTCATACACAGCCATGCACTCTGTGATACTTGAGGGAATTGTGGTCGTGCTTCAGATAGAACTGGGCTTAGCTGGATGTAAGCTTACATGTATGTTTTAACTAACTATCTGTACTCTCTCTTCAGCCCTTCACTTTCATATTTTGAATAAAAATATGAATATTGGGAGCTTTGACAACATATTCATTGTTAAAAGTCACAGGAAAAATATTTATAGGGCTAAACTTATTTGACAGAATGTGACACTGAGTCATTAAATGTTTCTTATTGTGATAAAATAGAAACTGGGACAATGAAACAAAATTATGATAAGACATGAGAAAGTCATAGTCTTAATAAAATTAAGGATAAATATTTATATTTTATACTGTCATGTACTATGGATCTAGACATGTATGCCAAAGCAAACAGGAGGGGGCCAGAGCAAAAGTACAGCCAACAGGGAATTTGCTTTGTTAGTAGTTGACCTGGGTTTGATCTTTGACATATCATAAACTCTCCCAAACATAGCCCAGGGTAATTTCTGAGCTCAGAGCCAGGACTAACCCCTGAGCACTGCTGTGTGTGGCTCAAACACCAAAGGGGGAAAATAAGGGAAAAAATGAATCGGTAAAACCTTATAGTAGGACAATTATTGCTTTCAGATGATGTAATTATATTCCCAAGTAATAGACTAGAACCAATTAAAAAGCTAAGGGGAGAATAATAAAATAAAAATAGAAGTCTATGGGCCGGAGAGATAGCATGGAGGTAAGGCGTTTGCCTTTCATGCAGAAGGTCATCGGTTCGAATCCCGGCGTCCCATATGGTCCCCCGTGCCTGCCGGGAGCAATTTCTGAGCATGGAACCAGGAGTGGCCCCTGAGCACTGCCGGGTGTGACCCAAAAACCACAAAAAAAAAAAAATAGAAGTCTATAAGTTTGTAGAACTACAGCAATTATTTAAAAACAAGCAACGTATTGGAAAATATAAGAGAAATTGGTCCATTTATAGTAAACACAACAAAGGACTATTTAAAAACAATCAAAACTATGCTTAATTTGTGTTTGTGTTTTTGAGCATTCAGGCTTTACTCCTGGCTCTGTGCTCAGTAATTTCTCTTGGCAGGCTCAAG
This sequence comes from Suncus etruscus, assembly GCF_024139225.1. Classification (NCBI taxonomy): domain Eukaryota; kingdom Metazoa; phylum Chordata; class Mammalia; order Eulipotyphla; family Soricidae; genus Suncus; species Suncus etruscus. Next base: position 1,609,194 of record NC_064862.1, on the reverse strand, counting down.
GGATCAGATGCGAAGCTGAGGATATTTCCTATGCTACTCTTTGTGTTATTGTTTCTGCTTCAATATTTAATATATATATATATATATATATATTGTTTTTGTTTGGGGGCCACACCCATTGACACTCATGGGTTACTCCTGACTGTGCGCTCAGAAATTGCTCCTGGCTTGGTGGGACTATATGGGATGCTGGGGGATCAAACCGCGGTCCGTCCTAGGCTAATGTTTGCAAGGCAGACACCTTACCTCTAGCGCTACCGCCCTGGCCCCCAATGTGTAATATTTTTATTAAGAAATATTTATAGGGGCCGTAGAGATAATGGATTAAAGACCCTGATATTAGACCTGAAACTATGAGGAATATAGAAGAAAACATGGGTAAAACACATGACATTGAGTCTAAAGGCATCTTCAAGGAGGCAACACCACTGTTCAAACAAGTGGAAGCAGAGATAAAGAAATCAGACTACATTAAACTGAGAATATTGTGCTATTGTGCACATCAAAGGAAACAGTGACTAGGATTCAAAGGATACTCATGAAATGGGAGAAAGTATTCTCTCAAAAATCCATCTGACAAAGGGCTGATATATAAGATATCCAAGTACAAACAGAATTTAACAAGAAAAAACACCTAACCTCCTCCAAAAAGGTGGAGTAGAAATAAAAAGACAGTTTCTCAAAAAAGATATATAGATGGCCTAATAAGTCACATGAAAAAATGCTCTACATCACTAAAAAAAAAAAAAAAAAATCAAAACCAAAAAAAAAAAAAAAAAGCCTTGCCATAACCAGCTCTCCTTCCCTTTTTTCCCCTCTTCTTTTTTTTTTATTTCAGTCTCATAGTTATTGTTTGGTTGCTGTATTTATTGCTGTGGTGCTTTTTTGTAGTTGCTAATTTTGGTCCTTTCTTTCCTTTGTTTGATTTTTGTTTTGTTTATTTTGTTGATGTTGGTTTTTGTAGGTTATTTTTTGTTATGTTTTTCTTCTTTTTTCCCCTTTCTTCTTTTTAAGTTGATATTTATATGTTCTAGATGGACTCCTCCTGGGATTTGTTTTGTCCATTTGATTGTTTTGTTTTTTATATTTTGGTTTTTGTTTTTTAATTTTTTTCAAACAGAACCACATAATTTGAATCATCTTGTTCTGCCTCATAAATTTAGGGGGGGGAATGGAAGGTACCAGAATCAAACAGTAGTATGAACATTGAGTTGAAATAAAAAATGATCAGACTTAAACACCAAACCCAAAGTCAATGACAACAGAAGTGATACCCAATCTTCAATAAGCTATATCTAGAAGGGACCAAGTAGTAGTCCTGGGTCAAAAGAGGGGGATGCTGGGAACAGGGTTGAGGGAGGACAACAATGGTGGTGAATACCTGTGATTCAATGTCACTATGTACCTTAAATATTACTGTGAAAGACTTGTAATTCATGTTGGTCACAATAAAAGTTATTAAAACAAACAAACAAAACAGAAAAACCCTGGAAATGGTGCTTTCATTTAATTCAGTAATACCAGTCCTAGAGTATATCATTGAAATACAAAAACACAATACAAAAATTCCCTCTGCATTCCTATGTTAACTGCAACACTATTTACAATAGCCAGAATCTGGAAACAACCCAGATGCCCAATGACAGCTGAGTGGCTAAAGAAACCATAGTACATCTACACAATGGAATACTATGCAGCTGTTAAGAAAATGAAGTCATGAAATTTGAGTATCCATGGATATACATGGAAACTATCATACTGAGTCAAATGAGTCTGAGGGAGAGAGATAAGCATAGAATAGTCTGACTCATCTATGGGATTTAAGATCTGGTAATAATACAATAGAGATGTGGGCTGGAAAGACCAGCCCATTATCTAAAGCTTACTACAGAAAGTGGTGAGTACAGTTAGAGAAATAATTACACTAACAATTACCATGACAATGATAGTGAGAGAGAGAATTAGAATGCCTATCATGATGACAGACAGGAGTGGCAGAGGAGAGAAATGGGGAACACTGGTGGCGGGAAAAAATTACACTGGTATAGGTTGGTGTACATTTGATGACTGAAACCCAACTAGAAACATTTTCATAACCACTGTGCTTAAGTAAAGAAATTATTATTAAAATAAGAGAAATTACTATTGTCAAAAGCAGATTAAGTGTTTTGATTGAATAGTTTCTATTTAATTTTTATTACAACTCTTTGTGGCATTTATTTTTATTTTTGCATTATGCATAGGAAAATAAAGATTCAAAATGTTTCTGTAACTTATTGAATGCCTTACAAGAGACCTGATACTTTTAATTAGTTGAATATATTCTTCTGATCAACATTTAAATTCTGAGTAAATCTTGTGTATAGCCAAAAGGTAAAAAAATAAACTATAAAAACTAAAACACAATGTTCTGAAATGAAGACTGAATAATTGAAGACATGAATTCTCCCTGGTTAATTAATAAATTTAATGCTATATCAATAAAATACAACACAGCAAAGGTTTTTATTTTATAATAATTTTAATTAATAAAAACTATGTTTCACAAAATTATTGATAGTTGAGTTTTAGGCTATATTTTACCACCAATTTTCTTATCAGTGCAAGTTATCTCTTCCAGTGTTCCCTATGCCTGACCCCCACTGATAGGCACATTACAAAATTCAGTAATTGCAACTTAGATCTGTTGTTGAATCTGGTACTTTGGATAAATAGCTATCGTCTGTCTCACATCACCAATCTAACTAATGCCCTTTCCCTATTACTACATTTTCTCTTCTCCTCCTCCCTTGTTTCCTTTCCTTCTCCATATTTCTCCTTAACTCTGGGCTAAAAGGTGATCTAAGCATCACCCCTTTACCATATTACGTTTTCTCATCCAATTATTTAAAATGCCACAGATAAATGAAATCATTCTGTATTTGTCTTCTTTTTTTGGCTTACTTCTCTTTACATGATACACAACACCTTTCAGTTTCAATCAGGTTGAGGTAAACGGCATGCTTTTATCATAACTTATAGCTGTAGCATATCACACTAAAGGTTTGTAAAAATCTAAATAAGCTGGATTTTATATAAATCAGATCCCGAAAATCAATGTTATAAGAAAGTGGAGGAAGAATAGCATTTGCCACACACACCTTATATATTAAAAATGATTATTAATATCTGAATAAAAAGAACATATTCTGGAAGTACTATAGATTCCAAAAATTCAAATATAGACAAAAATTTAATTAAGGTGATATTAAAACAATAAAAATATGTCAAACTATTAAATCTCTGCCTCACTGATTGATCACTCCAAAATTTTCAAAAACTAAAGATGTAAAAGTAGACCATCTCTTGTTTGGAAAACTGGTGAACTGCATGCATGCAAAAAAGTGAACTCAAACCTCTCTTCAATGCCATGCACAAAAGCTGAAGCAAAGTGGATTAAAAACCTGGATATCAGATCTGAAACTATAAGGTACATATATAGAAACATATAGGGGTAGGAGAGACAGCATGGGGGTAAGGCGTTTGTTTGCCTTTCACGCAGAAGGTCATTGGTTCGAATCCCAGCGTCCCATATGCTCCCCCGAGCCTGCCAGGAGCGATTTCTGAGCGTGGAGCCAGGAGTGACCCTTGAGCACTGATGGGTGTGTCCCAAAACAAAACAAAACAACAACAACAACAAAATAGAAATATATGCAGAATTCTCCCTCACACTGAAGCTAAAGGCATCTTCAAAGACAAAACACCACTTCCCAAACCAGGGGTGGCGAACTCGCAGCTCTCGAGTCGCTTGTGGCTCCCCGCCAAAATGAATGTGGCTCTTTGCCTCTTAACATTATTTTGCATACGGTGGCTCTTTGCCAAGTTTGGATTTTGTTCTGCTGCTTCTGAGGAGGGTGGGGCCTCTGAGGAGAGATCTCCGAGTGCGCAGTCCCTTCTCCCATCCCTCGGAAATAACTGCAAGGGCCAGGGCCAGCAAGCGGGGGGGGGGGGGGGGGGGGGGGGGGGGGGGACACGGACCCATGTGTCACATGTGGAGGTCACATGTGCAGGTCACATCTTGCCGTTAGTTCTTAGTGTGGAGCATACAGCACACCGTCACCATCACTGTAGGATTTTGACCCTCACTCAAAATGGCAAAATGCAATATGTGTTTAATATATTATTGTTAAAATGAGATGCTTTTGTGTGAGTGTTTGTCTGTTTTGGCAGGTCACTGCGTGGTGTGGCTCTCTGACTCTCACAGTTTAAAATTTTGGCTCTTTGTGTCGAACTTGTTCGCCACCCCTGTACCAAAAAGTGGAACCAAAGATAAACAAGTGGGACTACATTAAACTAGATGTTTCTGCAGCTAAAAGAAATTGTGAAGAGGATACAAAGACTGCCCGTGGAATGGTAGAAGCTATTCACCAAATACCCATCTGATATGAAGATAACAACTAAGGTAAATGAGGCCCTGGTAGAGCTTGACAAGAAAAATAATTTAACCCCATCCAAAATGGGAAGAAAAGATGATCAGACACTTCCTCCAGGAAGAAACAAGATGGCTAAAATACACATAAAAAATTGCTCCACATCATTAATCATCAGGGAGATGTAAATCAAAACAGCAATAAAATATCAATCCACACCACAGAGACTGACACACATCAAAAATAACAATAATAATCAGTGCTGGAGCAGATAAAGGGAGAAAGAGACTCTCTCTCACTCACTGCTGGTGGGAATGTCAAAATTTCCAGCCTTTTTGAAAAACAATATGGATATTCCTCAAAAAACAAAACAAAACACTAGAAATTGAGCTTCCAGCAATACCCAGCACTACCATTCCCAGGCGTTACCCTAGGGGCTCCAAAAACACAATTCAGAAAAGCCCTCTGCACTCCTATGTTTGTAGCAGCACTATTCATAATAGCCGAAAAAGTGGTACACAGTGGACTACTATGCAGCTGTTAGGCAAAATAAAGTCATGCAAGTTGCTTTGCATGAATGGATATGGAAAGTATTATGTCTAGTGAGATGAAATAGAAGGAGAGGGATAGATATAGATCGATGGCACTCATTATGGAATATAAAAGAGATAGTACAGTATTAGTACCCAAAGATAATAGAGACAAGGGCCAGGGTGACCAGGACATGGTAGGAAGCTTGCCACAAACAGTGGGAGAGTTAAATTAGGGAAGAGAAGGAACCATAAGACAATGAAAGTTGGAAAAGATTACTCTTGACAAGAAGTGAGTGCTCAAAGGTGATAAAGTGATATGCATGATATCTTCAGCAATAATATTGTAAACTATAATATCTAAAAGAATAAAAGAGAGAAATAAAGAGATATAAGAGAAAAAAGAGAGAGTGAGCAAGAGAGAGAGAGAGAGAGAGAGAGAGAGAGAGAGAGAGAGAGAGAGAGAAGAAAACTGTCTACCTCAGAGGCAGACTGAGGAGAGGGCAGGAGTGAAGACAGAAGGGAAACTGAGGCCATTGGTGGCAGGAAATGTATACGGGTGAAGGTGTCTGACCGAAACTCAACCATGAACAACTTTGTAACTATGTATCTCATGGTGATTCAGTTAAAAAAATTATTTTAAAAATGTAAACAACCACTACCAAGAGCAATAACATCAACAATTATCTAACCATCAGAAGGAAAATCAGAAGCTTTAAAGTCCAATGTTCCTGTGTGTCTATATTTGTCAGTAGGGTGGGAGTTTTCCAAGCAAATACAAAATCTCAAAGTCATTCAAAAAAGACTGATATATATGTATTCATACACATTTTAAATACAAAAGAAATCAAATCAAAAGACAGATTTTAAATAGGAAAAATATTCTGAAATATATGAAAGGGGAACTCATCTCGTTAGCTCATTACAAGTTATATAAGCCAATGTGAAAATAGAAAACAATCCAAACAATATAAATTGAATATATAAAAGGATATTTACTTTCCATTGTATATTATTTATTTGTTTTTAAAACTTTATTGATTGATTGATTTTTTGAGCCACACCCAGAGGCACTCAAAGATCACTACTGGCTCTGCACTCAGAAATCGCCCCTGGCAGGCAGCGGGACCATCTGGGATGCTGGGAATCCGTACTGGGTCCCTCCCAGGTCTGCTGCATACAAGTCAAATGCCCCCACCGCTGTGCTCTCTCCCCACCCCCCATTGTATATTATTTAAAAATTAAACAATTAGAGCCAGAGTGATAGCATAGCGGTAAGGAGTTTGCCTTGCACACAGCCAACCCAAGAAAGACCCGATTCCACCCCAGCATTTCATATGGTCCCCTGGCCTACCTGGAGTGACTTCTGAGCATAGAGCCAGGACTAACCCCTGAGCATCACCGGGTGTGGCCCCAAAACCAAATAAATAAATACATAAATAAAATAACTAAATCAGATTAAACATTATAAAACTTTGAACATAAAAGTAAAATATCTTTCCAAATTTTTTTTGTTTTTGTTTTTTGTTTTTGGGTCACACCCAGCAATGCTCAGGGCTTCCTCCTGGCTCTACCCTCAGAAATAGCTCCTGGCAGGCTCAGGGCATGATATGGGATGCCAAGATTTGAACCACTGTCCTTCTGCATGCAAGGCAAATGCCTTACCTCCATGCTATCTCTCAGGCCCCATCTTTCCAATTTTCAAAATATACATTTCATAAAACACTTTCAAAATCATTTTCATGTTTTATGTATTTGCTTCTATTTTTTTTTTTTTTTTTTTTTTTTTTTTGGTATTTGGTTTTTGGGTCAGACTCGGCAGCTCTCAGGAGTTACTCCTGGCTCTATGCTCAGAAATGGCCCCTCGTAGGCTCAGGGGACCATATGGGATACAGGGATTTGAACCGCCATCCTTCTGCTTGCAAGACAAACAACACCTTGCCGCTGTGCTATCTCTCCGGCCCCTGCTTCTAGTTTTTGATGTGACTGTTTCTTTTTTTTTTTTTTTTGGGTTTTTGGGCCACACCCGGCAGTGCTCAGGGGTTACTCCTGGCTGTCTGCTCAGAAATAGCTCCTGGCAGGCACGGGGGACCATATGGGACACCGGGATTTGAACCAACCACCTTTGGTCCTGGATCGGCTGCTTGCAAGGCAAACACCGCTGTGCTATCTCTCCGGGCCCGATGTGACTGTTTCTTAGGTGAAATCTTTAGCTCCCGCAATTGAATACATTCTCCAAAAAGGATTTCTAGGTTAAACTTATATATATATGTTGAAAGTTCTTTTGAAAAACATATAGTATGTTTAAGTAATAATAGGGTGTTCTTAAGTTGATCTGATTTATACATTCTCACATAATATTTGGTAATAGCACATTATCTTAAAATATTGAAAATATATTATTGTTTTGATATTATATAAATTGTTTAGATAATCATAGAATTTTATTATAGATGCATAGTTATTTCTTGAGATTTTAGACATCCATTTAGAAGAAATAAGTGTGCATTTGCTTAAAACTATTATTTGAACAAGAGCATTCTATCCAGAATTGATAGAACAGCCATTCTTGCAATCAATTTAAAATAGTCAAAAAGAGCATTTTAAACTCAGCTCTTATATTGGAGCAGTTAGTGGGAGAAGCTTTTTTGGTTTTGAGGTCACACCCTGCGGCGTTCAGGGGTTATTCCTGGCTCTACACTCAGAAATGGCTCCTGGCAGGCTCGAGGGACCATAGGTGATGCCAGGATTAGAACCACCATCCTTTTGCATGCAAGGCAAACGCCTTACCGCCATGCTCTCTCTCCTGCCCGGGAGAAGCTTCTTATGCTGATTCTGGTTAGACCAGAAGAAAGCCAGAAATGTCATAGAATTTGGATGGTTTTCCATGAAAGATTTTTACAACGGTTCTATAAGCCTATACATATATTTCTTATTTCTTCTTTACACCCTAAAGCACTAATCTGGTACTCTCCCAGGGTTGGCTTCATTTCCTATTGCCAGCATTCAGGGGAAGACAGACTCAGCATTAAGCTGTCAATTAAATCTAGGTGGAAGGGGGCGGGGCGGCAAGTGATAAATGAGAAGCCATTTCGATGTTTTCTTTCCAGCAGCAATCAGAGCCAGATAACGTTTTATCTCACCCTGACGTTGAGAAAGATAGATGGCCATGCAACGTTTCAGATTCAAATAGTCTCCATCTAAAGGCCTTCAAAACCTCATTTTCTGACCAGCCAGAACCTTCATCTTTTTAACTAATAGGGATTCGGTTCCTTTTACTGATTCAGAAAGAATTTATTTAAAATACTCTTCCATTCTTAGTTGTTTCACCAAAATAGTGCCACTAACGAGAGAGTTCACGTCAATGCTTGAGGAAAAAACTCATTGATTCCCATGTCTAAAAATTGCTCTTTCAGATCCTCGAAGCAAAGAGATTAGGTTTACTTAACAGTAATTGAGTTCCTGTTCACAATTTCATGTTTCAGGTGTCTTTTACAGCCTTACCATTTCGCATTACTTGATAATGCAGCATTAAAGTGGAGATAACGTTAAGTTACGTTAAAAGTTACGTTAATAAAAAAAAAACACCTTTTTAGAAGTGTTTCAAATTAGTAAATTGCCTATGTATCTTTATTGGTTGATAATTTAGTTTAAATGCCTTTGCTCCTTAGGCACCTCTATCTAATACTTTTTGAGCCAATAGAAAGACATGAAAAATGCACGAATTTCAAAAAGAGGGCGAGTGAATTTAATGGTGATGTGTTATTTCCTCTGATCTGTAAAAGAACATTTTTTTGGTGCACTTTTTTTCCCCCCAGAATCGGTGATAGGAAGGTTTAAGTTTTCTTCCCTTAATGATTAGTTAGGTACATTATGGTTGCACTCTATACTGTGGAATTAAATTTCAGGCTTACATTATTTGTAGCTCTTAAAAAACACACTTCTAAACGACTCGCTGATATATTACCAGGATGCTGCCACATCAAATGATTTATACATTTATATATATATGTATATATATATATGTATATATATATGTATATATATATGTATATATATATGTATATATATGTATATATATGTATATATATATATGTATATATATATGTCTGTGTGTTATGTTATTTATGTATATATTTTATTTATATATACACACGTATACACACAGATCCCAAGGTGGACACGTCTTTGTGGGTTCAGGACCGGGTCACCTGCAGGGCAAGCCGGCCAGATCGCACACTTGGTGACCTCCTTGGACCCTGGCTGTCGGAGAAGGAGCCAAGACTCCCCCCTGCAGGGCCTGCAGCCAGCCCTCAGCGGCCTCCAGCGCTCTGGCTGCGAAAGGGGCCTCCGGGAGGCCAGGAGGGCCCCTGGCGGTGCCCAAGAGCGAGGCAGGTACAGGCGAGCGCCTTCTGGCTAGCGTGCCCATCCTTCGGGGGCCGGGGCCGGTGGGGGCTCCCACTTTCCGCCCCGGCAGGACTGTCCGCTCTGCCGCGGCCCAGTCCCTTAGTCAAGGGCCCGCGTCCGACGACTGGCTGTCCGGCCAAACCTTTATGGCCACTGATCCAAACAAACCGAGTCCCTTTTACTGGGCTCTTTCACGGCCAGCCGGGCGTCGACGGCTCTGCGGCCAGCACCGCCTGGGAGAAACCCCGAGGAGCGCCCCAGCCTCCGCTCCGGGGACCCGGGGGTGCAGACTCGGCCGTCCAGGAGGTCCCCGGGGAGTGCGCCGAGGGCACAGCCTCGCCCCTGGCTGGCCCGGCATGTCCCCTGCGAGGCCCGGGGCGAGTCTCCTCCGAGACGCGTTTCCACACCTCTGGGAAGCCCGCGGGCCGGACCGGACGGGCCTGGCCTGCTTCCCCGGGGACCTTGCAGAACCTTCCAGCCCAGACCTCGCATTCGCTCTTCCCGGCGCCCACCCGCGCCCTCGGGACCTCTGACAGCCTGCTGCGAAGACCCGCCGGCGCCAGAGGGAAACTCGCTTGTAACAGATACCCAGAGGGGGACCCCCGAAGCAGGGCTGCTCTCTGCCGTCGACGGCTCCACCGCCAGGAAAAGCTCTCCCAGCCCGGCTTGCGTGCGCCCCGGGAGCCGGGCTGGCGGTTCGGGAGCCACTTAATCGCCCCGATGATTGCTGCTTCACACCTTGTGCTCTTCCCGGCTTCCCGGCTTCCCAGGGTTGTGGTTCGCAGGTAGCGCTCGGGAAGGGCCCTGCAGACCTTCCAGCCAAGCTTAACATAGGCAAACTGAAAGGAAATCGTCACATTGGCAGTGCATCTAAAACCGTTCATGACCTTTAGAAAAGGTGCGGGGGAAAATCGCATTTTGGGTGCCCTTGCTAAATTACAAGAACTATTTTTGCAGGTAAAAAATCGGCAACGTGTGTACTCGTTTGAAGACATCAGTTACGTTTCAGGCGTGAGATGAATCATTCGTGGAGAATCCACAGGAGGAGTGCAAACGACCAAGGGGATGAGAGAAATGCTAAATGTCAGAAAAGACGGACATTCGTTTAAGAAACGTTTGTACTTCCACCTGGCAAGTGGGTTTTAATTGACCAAACATTGCTCTATTTAATACCTGAGAAATACGTTTTCATGATCCATGACAGTAACATGCAAAACTCTTAGCTAACGCCCTATCCTTTTCAAATTTTAGCTTTTACAAACCAGTTTGCAGACAATATATATGCAAAGTTCTTGGGTTTTTACAACCCCGAAAAGAATGGATAAATTTAAGCATTCAAATTTGCTGGATCCTTTATAGTGACTGTATTTGAAATTGCATTCGAAAATTGCTGTTTTGAAAATGGAAGATAAGGCTATTGGTTTGTTTTCTGTTAGGTCCTGCCTCTGTGGCTAAACTGACTTCAGTTTTCAGAGAAGGCTGATAGAACCTTAGCTACAGAGGTAGCTCAGGTAACGCTTGCCCGGGCAAAGAATTTATTCCAACCTCCCTGCTGCTTAGGGCATCTTGGAGTAGGTGTTTTGTTTTGTTTTGTTTGTTTTGTTTTGTTTTGTTTTGTTTTTCTCTAGACTTTTGGTGCTTCATCACTTAATTTCTATGGTGACACCACTCTTCTGTTTATGAACTTTGGGGGATACTCTTGAATAGAGCCTCCCTATTTTATGAATCAGTTTTGGAAATCTTGCCTGATTTGTTCAAGCTTCAGGGTGCTTTAAGATAAGGTAGGGGATACACTGCCAGAAATGAGTAGTTCTCCAGTGGGACATCTGCCACATTTCAGAGATTTGGAGCTCTTTTTGGAGCCAATGGTGATGCATCATTTCTGTAACTTGAGGTACTTCTTATTGAGAAGGTTTTTCAATTTGTCTCTCTGCCAGAAAGGAATAGCAGAAAATGTCTTCTTGTGAACACTATTTCTTACAATCAGCATTTTTCAGATCCTAAGAAAGCTAGGATAATTTGAGGGGAAATGGCCAAGGTGAACACCTGAAGTACCCTTCTAATTTGAGCTAGATGTCAGTGTGATCACTGCTGTTTCTTGAATCTTTTAGTTTGAGGGAAGGACTAAAAGGAGGAGAGAGTTTTTTTTTTCAGGGTTTTTCAGTCTCTTTAGATTTTTGGGCTGTTCATTTGTGGAATTTATTTGACAGTTCAATTGTATGAGGTCAATTAACCAATTGAATTTTCATTTCTCACTCCAGAGTTTTTCTTTAAATGTGTGACATTATTAACTTATCCTCAAAATAAATCATTTTTAGAATTTACCCAAGGTGAATGATTAACTTACAGTTACTGTTGATGATTGTGAAAGCCAAGCTTCATTTTGGTAGTTGAGGCAAATTATTGTGTGACTGGATCAAAAAGATAGTAACCACAAAGAAATAGAGTATAATATTAATAACCTAACTGCGATGAATTTATCACTTTTGATTATATGCTTCTTTGGCATATTATTTTTAAAATCTGTATCACTGTAACTTCCCCATTTTTGAGAGAGAATTAAATAAAAATTAAAAAATGGTTTGAAGATAAATGAATTACAAGAGTAGAGCTGACCGTTATTGTCTAATGAATTTAAGATATAGAAGAAAGTAATCAATAGTGCTTCAAAATAACAAATCTAACCTCAAATTATTATTCAGATCTAGTTTATTGAAAATAGCTTTATTGTGAGAACTTACATAACATACAATTTAAAGTACACAATCTAATTTTTTGTAAAATGTATAATCATAGAACTTGTTCTATTTTATTAAAATATTTAATCTCCTTCTCCTAACTATAGAGAAACCCTTTGCCCTTTGCAATCTTTCCTTCCCGCCCCTGCATTAGGAACTAGACTAAGTCTTTATAGATTCTCTTATTTGGGTATTTTATGTAAATAAAGTTGCATTATGTGGTCTTTTGTATTTAGTTCTTTTTATTTGGCAAGCTCTTTTGGAAATGCATCTCTGTAGTATGTTTCAGTTAATTTTTATTATTGTAGAGTCCTACTTACTGTATGGATCAGTCCAGCATATGAAATCTAACTTTCTATGTATGTTTTTTATAAACATAAAACATGTTTTATTCATTCTCTACTACTACTATGAATAGTTTATACAAATTTGTGCACTTTTCTTGTTCTGATACATACATACATACATACATACATACATACATACATACATACATGGTGACAAGCTTTGCTTGATCTGTGTGTCCATAATATGGAAATTTATTACTCTGCTTGGAAGAAAATAGAATTTAATTCATTCTCTTTTTATTTTTTGTACCCATTTATCAGGTTGTGAATTGTTTTTTCAGAATATGAAAGTTGTTTCTAAGAAATAATATAGGAGAAAAGAACCACTCATTTGACTCAGAAGAAAAGAACTTAGCAGAGAAAAGTGATTTTTATTCGGAAACAAGAAAACATTATCAAATTAGATTGTATTCAAGTATTAAGAATTAGCTATATGATACGATCTGGATAGATGGTTTTCTAATTGCTTATTCCCTAACTTATTTGTTAGTGTAATTTCTTTATTCTTACAGAATAGCTATTTTACACTTTAGTATTTTTTCCTTCCACTTAGTAAATGTGGTTTTTTTTTAACCTTATTTTTTGGAGAGTAGGGTTCGGTTCTATTGGAAAGCATTTGATTTGTTTGACTAAAAGATTCATTTGCATGTTCAAGAGGGTAGAGAGAATGCATATGGCATTCTGCTTTGCAATCATTATGAATATTGCTCCAACATGTATTTTAAAATGTTTGTTTCTAAAGTAGAATTCCATGGAGGACAGATGGTGGGACTTTAGATAGAATAGACAGCTGTTAGCACTTGTACATGATCTCTCTAAAAAACAGGGTCATCCAACAGATAGTTTTGATAGCCTGTCAACTCTGTGTTGAATTTGCTGATGTTGATGAGTTTCTTCTATTTAAAAAGATGTAGCTAAAGAGTTACATTCTGCCCATTAAAACAGATACGATATTGCTCAAATATAGGTCACTTTATAAAAGTGACATCATTTGAGAAAGATTAAACTTGTATGCAATATTTAAATATAATGCTCACTATAAGAATTAAAATATTTTGCTTTAGAATATTATTTATCACAGAAATTCATTACATTCATTCACATAGCATGTTCTAGAATACAATACCTGAGTCATTTGGGGATCAAAATTAAATGGAACATAATCATAAAACACAGGAGTTTTCCATATTTGTGTACATTCAGTCAACAAATCATACAACCTATTTCCAGCTGAGTTAAGGTTAACATTGTACAGAGTCAATTATAAAGCTGGTGATTCTTACTACATGCTAATAAATGCATGTAGAAAAAATAAATCCATTATGCTATCATCAGTAATACTTATGCAACATCTTAATAAAATGCTATTTCATTGGTAGTAACGTAGATCTCACTGAATTTGAAAGAAGGAGTTTTACGTAGGTAGATTCCAGTTATGTAGATCAGTTCTGACAATAAGGTTAAAGTCATAATCTCCAAAACAGATGCACTGAGTTCTTGCCATCAGCAGTCTGCATAGTACAAAAATGAATTTCAAATTAGGTAAGGTTTTTGTTTAAAATTTGAGTTTTCGATATGCCATACTGAACTTCTTGGGGCATAGAGTTCATATTAAGCCACTCTACTCAAGCTAATTGACCTAAGATCCTAAACTTAAGGTGTAAGCAATTTAAGAGATCTTTAAAAGAAATAACCTTGAAACTTTTAAAGGGTTGATTTCCTGTGTGGTCCTGAATAGCAAAAACATTTAAGTGCTAAAAGTGTCTGTAGAAAGATGCTTTGGTGTAATGAAGAAAGAATATTAAAATCATTTAAGAAGTTTGATTATCTTTTTTTTTTTTTTTTGGTTTTTGGGCCACACCCGGCAGTGCTCAGGGGTTACTCCTGGCTATCTGCGCAGAAATAGCTCCTGGCAGGCATGGGGGACCATATGGAACGCCGATATTTGAACCAACAATCTTTGGTCTTGGGTAGGCTGCTTGCAAGGCAAACGCTGCTGTGCTATTATCTTTTTTTTTTTTTTTTTTTTTTTTTTGGTTTTTGGGCCACACCCATTTGATGCTCAGGGGTTACTCCTGGCTATGCGCTCTGAAATCGCCCCTGGCTTGGGGGGACCATATGGGACGCAGGGGGATGGAACTGCGGTCCGTCCTATGCTAGCGCTTGCAAGGCAGACACCTTACCTGTAGCACCACCTTCCAGGCCCCTGTGCTATTATCTTAAGAATAGTATTCTCTTGTGGCCAGAGCGATAGAACAGCGTTAGGGCGTTTGCCTTGCACGCAGCCCATTAGGACGGACCTTGGTCCCTTTCTTCAGTGTCCCATATGGTTTCCGGAGCCAGGAGCAAGTTCTGAGCGCATAGCCAGGGGTAATCCCTGAGCGTCACAGGGTGTGGCCCAAAGAATAGTATTCTTCAGGGCCAGAGTGATAGTAGTGTGTTTGCCTTGCATGCGACAGATCTGGGACCAACCTGGGTTCAATCCCTGCCATCCAATATGGTCCCCAACTTTGCCAGGAGCGATTTCTCAGTGTACAGCCAAGAATAACCCTGGAGTACCACCAGCTGTGGCCCCAAAGCATCCCCCCTTCCAAAAAAAAAAAGAATAGGACTCTTCATTACAAATGATTCTCAGGTAATTTTTTTTGCAAGCAAAGAAATGAAACATGACTTGCTTTCATGTATATGAATAAACTCATCATGATTTTTTTTTTTTTTTTGGTTTTTGGGCTTCACCTGGTGACGCTCAGGGGTTACTCGTGGCTATGCGCTCAGAACTTGCTCCTGGCTTGGGGGACCATATGGGACGGCGGGGGATTGAACTGTGGTCCGTCTTAGGCTAGCGTGGGCAAGGCAGACACCTTACCGCTTGCACCAACCACTGCTCTGGCCCCAAACTCATCATTTTTTAGGAAATCATCTTAACCTCTGTACTATCTCTCAGTATCTCAATACTTTTTTCTTTGTAGTTATACATGCTTATTTTTTCCAATTATACAGAAATATTTAACTCCATATTATTTACATTTTATACAACATGTGACTTCTTGAAAAGCTGACTTCAGAATGGATTATACTAATTGATCTTATGGTGAATATGTGACAGTGGAATATGAATCACTTTCTAGACTGTTGAATACATGATCTACTTCTTGTAGCAGTAAAACTTAAAAGGCACCAAGAAAGCGAATTAATGAAAGAATAAATGTGGAAATGAATTTTATGGTATCATAAACTTGGAACATGTCATCTGACAGAAATTGAACATAATCTTTGATAATCTAGGTAAGCAGGTTTTAGTTTAAACTTTTCATTTTAAACATGTGATGGCAAAAAAGCTGAGTTTTCCCATGGTAGGTACCTGGTCTGAGAGTATGTAGATCAATCCTGAACTAAATAAAGTATCTGTTGTCTAAACTGAAGTGTCACTATATAACAAGGAATGGCTGAAAATGTCAACGGTTGCTACTTGAAATAATTATTGTGTACACAGATAGATAGCTCTGTGTCACACACATACCACTGAAGAATTTAAACTTGTCTCTATAGTAACTAACAAAACTAGACATAGAAGCAGAAGAAAGTTTCTCAATTTTGGTTATTACTTTGAAATAAAGAAAAGACAGAGTGTTAAATTCACTATGGAAGACATTAAACTTAGTTTTTATTATAGATACTGTATTCCTGTAAAAGCTGTCACTTAAACATATCATTTGATTACTAATTTTTTGTCTAATAGAATGGTGGTCTCATACTTTTTATAAAAAAAATTACAATCCATGTATGTTTAAAAATAGGACTAGGAAATCTGCCACAAACTCTTGGAACTTTGGAAACTACAATTTGAATTAGCTTTTTTTTTTAATGGCACATTTTAGCCATTTTGGAAAATAAAGAATATACAGAAAACACAAAACAAGAAATAAATACTGTTGTGCCTTTGTTTGGAAATAACCTCACATTATAGCTACATTTTCCATGGCTCTCTCTTCAGTGTTCAGTTGAGTTCTTGTCACTTCCTGTGTATTAAATAAACTCTGAGGAGATTACTGATTTCAATGAGATTATAAGGAACATTTTCATGTTTCCTAGTTTCTGTTACATTGCATGCATCAGTAGAGTTAGCATGTTAACAATTGAACGAAAACATTTGCTTCTTTTATTTTTAAATTCAGAACTGAGTGGAATGTGTTCAGTTAGTCGTAAGAAATATAATTTTTTTAGAGGAAGTGAATCATGAAAGAACTAGCTGTATCATTCTTGGTCATAAAAATTTCAAAATATGCACTAAAACAAGAAATAATAAATTATTATTGCGTAGAGTTTTTATAATTAGTGGAAAATACAGTGAGAACCTGAGATATTACTTATGTGGTCCAACTGACTATTTCAAGTGAATTAGAAAAATACTACACTAAAAATTGTATTATCTTTTATTTCTAAAAATCCACACTTGCCAGAGTAAATTTGGTCTATATTATAATATAAAATTTAGGAAAAATATATGCTGTAACTGTGATAGTTAGCTTAAAATAAGTAGCCACCATTGTATATGCTTTTATAAATTATTCAAGTAGGATTGTAAAAAATTATGAAGCACTAAAAAATTATGAAGCACTAAGTATTAACTAAATTCAGTCACATGATTATTGGAGTTAATACTTATACAAACATCTAATAATCATCAAGATGATCTTTATTTGTTTTTTCTTGCCACTACTCATAGGATGTACTAATAGAAAACAGAACTGCTGATAGAATCTGCTGTGTTCAGAACTTCCCACAATTCATCCTATGTATTTCATTTAACTGCTCATCTATATCATTTATTATAGCCTTTATTTAATAATAAAGTAGGAAACACAAGTGTTTCCTTGAGTTCTGTAAGTTGTTATAGCAAATAACTGAATTCAAGATCATGGGAACCTCTCTGATTTATTATTTTTTCTAATACACATTTTTTTTTGTAGTATACAATTTTGTAATACTCAACCCTGGCCCCTGGCTGTGCTCAGGATTTACTTTTAGTTCCATGCTCCTGGAGGTGAGTGGAGACCATATGTGGTGGTGTCAGGGATCGACACCTGTGTCAGTCACATGCAAGGCAAGCAATAAAAAAAAAAAGAAAGAAAGAAAGAAAGAAAGAAAGAAAGAAAGAAAGAAAGAAAGAAAGAAAGAAAGAAAGAAAGAAAGAAAGAAAGAAAGAAAGAATGAAGGAACGAAGGAAGGAATGAAGGAAGGAAGGAAGGAAGGAAGGAAGGAAGGAAGGAAGGAAGGAAGGAAGAAAGAAAGAAAGAAAGAAGAAAAAGAAAGAAAGAACGAGAAAGAAGAAAGAAAGAAAGAAGAAAGAAGAAAGAAAGAAAGAAAGAAAGAAAGAAAGAAAGAAAGAAAGAAAGAAAGAAAGAAAGAAAGAAAGAAAGAAAGAAAGAAAACAGAACTGCTTTGTGAGAAATTTCCTTTTTATAAAGACGTATCTGAATATGTTAATATATATTATCCTGGAAAGATGTGTTATTTCTGTAAATAAATGGAAAGATATTTATATAAAATAATAAAAATGCTTGGTTTTATAAAAATCTTTTTTAAAGATGCTAGTAAAAATGCAAATTGCAGAAATGCTGTTTGTTAGCGTGAGATTCGTCAAGCTATTTTTTTGTTTTGTTTTGTTTTTTGGGCCACACCCGGCGGTGCTCAGGAGTTACTCCTGGCTGTCTGCTCAGAAATAGCTCCTGGCAGGCAGCGGGGGGGACCATATGGGACACCGGGATTCGAACCAACCACCTTTGGTCCTGGATCGGCTGCTTGCAAGGCAAACGCCACTGTGCTATCTCTCCGGGCCCGTCAAGCTATTTTTTTTAAGTGCACAACTTAAAATGCTTTGTTTCGAAACATTTTATTTAACAGGATATGTTTTAGAAAATGGATCAGAACAAC
The DNA here is from genome assembly GCF_024139225.1 of Suncus etruscus. NCBI lineage: Eukaryota > Metazoa > Chordata > Mammalia > Eulipotyphla > Soricidae > Suncus > Suncus etruscus. Next base: position 1,590,829 of record NC_064862.1, on the reverse strand, counting down.
CTGGATTTAGAGGGTTCAAATTAAGTCTTTGAAGTATCTTGAATCTCCTTGAGAGCTAAAAGATTGTTTATAACCAACAGTTGCTTTGTAAAAACAATGTTGACGAGATGCTTTAAAATCCTTCTTGTTAAATTTTTATAAGAATATGTGGGTTGGAAAAAGGGGGCATCTTTATTGCAAGGTGATTTCATAAAATTATTTTGTTTAATTTCAGAAATGGTAAACAGGATGCTTAGCAGGGAAGACGTTTATCAGTGATTCGTAGTGATGAAGCAACTAAAATCATGGGAATCTCCATCATCTTTAGATGGATCTCATAATTTCAGATTATTAGTAGAAAACAAATAAAACAGCATCATTAGCAGATTTCTGTGAAATATTTTTGTTAGACAAATGGAACCCACATTAGTGCATACAATTCAGAATCCATGAGATTACAGAACAAATCATGTTCACTAATAGTTTTATTATTTTGCCTTTTAAGTGACCAGATTTTACTTTAAACATATTAGAAAGATTTTTTTAAAAAAATTGTTTGGGTTCATTTTGGAGCTGTTGATAGAAAGACATCTTTTTCCTAAGAAAAATATTTTACTGTTTCTAAGAATTTTTATATTATACTTGCTCTTTAGCTAATTTATTATTGGCTATGCACTTGTATAACAAAGTCAGTTTTTGGTCAAGAGATAAACAAGGATGGAAGGAGATTAAACAAAAATATCACCTCTTAATTATCGACTTCTTATTTCTTAGCTAGGAGTAATTTGTTGGTAATTTATTTAAATAATAATGTCCTTGGAAAAAGATGAAAAGAAATTTGTACCAATGCCAAATCCCAAATCAATAAATAATGGTTTTCCTCTAAGAGCTTAAGTAAAAGAAAAGACTAAAAACATTTTGAATTTTACTTTAGTTGTATTTAAATGTACCTTATTATGTTAGTATTTTAATATGCAACTTATTTATTGTATTCTGCATAGGTATATGACATTGTATTATTATTATTACCACCAATCACATACACATAATATATATATTGCTGCAATGACCCTCTTGTTTTTTATATTTTTACAAGGTAAAGCTGAACTCATTATTCAGAATAATAGCATCCCATATTTCCAATATTTTGTCCTTATAGCTACTAATATCTTTATGGTATAATTACTGTTTTAAAATCTACATTCACTTTAGAATTCTAAGTCATTGCTATATCACTGCAGTAACCATAAATTTTTAAGGTAATTAAAGATTTAATAAAGTTATTTAAAATTATTTTATAATGGATAATTTCAGAAAAGTTGTGTTTGGAAGAAGAAAGAACTTGTTTTTTTAAGTTTTGTAGTTGTTGTTTTTTTGCTCCTCAACAATTAGACATGCTTGTGTTTATTGAATCAAGTTAATTGAAATTAATGTTATAAGAATTACACATATATTATCTTGAGGAACCAGTATTTCTTTAATAAAACTAGTAAGTGAAAAAGAGGCTACGAAATAGTAACATTTGATGTGATGCCAATTTTCTATAAAAGATAAACATTTAGAACATGACTTAAAAATTTCTACATTGAGGTACTGGTGGGAATAGGTTGAAGAGAGTGTCTTTTGTTTATTTATATATACTAATATCTTGCATAAAAAGAAAAAGAATTAGTGTCAAGGTGAGATACTCAAACTGGGCTTTTATTCTTTTTCAGTGGTGGGATCAGGAGATCTGTCTGAGACCAGATACCGAATACTGTACAATTAAGTTGACTACAGTTGATGCAACCCTAAAGCAAAGTCTATACTTCACATTACAATGTGAAAATTGATTTACTAACTTTAATTTTGAGTTTAAAGAGTCATTTTTTATTGTAATGTAATTTCCAGGCTGCCCTAATCGGAAATCGAATTACCAATATTTGAATATGATCAATTTATGTACATTTTACTAATCTTTTCAAGACAGAATTAGATTCAAAGTTTATTGTTAGCATTGTAATTAATGATAAGTGGCATAGCATTTTACTCAGTGACTGAATATATATATATGCATATGTATGGATATATTTCAGTGGGATATCAAATAACGAATCTTTAATGTACTATAAAATTGACAACTATCAAGGCACTGAAAAATAAATTTGTTTTTGAGGTTTCATTACCCATTGTCATAGAGGCTAAACAAATACATACAATGTATGTAGTTAGATTCCAAAGAGGTATTTTGGCAGAAGGTGATAGTCCAGTATACAGGGAGCTCACTACTCCACCCAGTTGTGGCCTGCTTTTATCCCTAACATCTCAAATGTTTTTTCTGCCAAATGGTTCCCAAACAGAGCTCCAGAGTCTCAACTAATTTCTCAGTACCACATCAGGTATGGCCCCCCAAAACATTTCCAAGGAAATTTTCACATTTAGTATTTATTTCTCCAGAAAAACTCTCCTAATTTTCCACAAAGGACAACATGCATTGCTTATTGTAGTTTCATCTTGATAGCTTCCTTTACTGACCAGAACTAGATAGAAACCAGTTTTATTTTTAGGAAAACATTAATCTAAGCAGAAGCATTCAGAACATATGTGTAGAGTAATTTCTCATAGTACAAATCTACTTGATTAATTTTACTTCTGAACATCTATCCAAACTGCCTATAGCACAATTTTTTTATTCATCTTAATAGAAGACTCCTCTTCAGTCTAATTGGATTATATTTATGTAAACTACTGATCATTTTTTTCAGATTTCTTTTAGAAATTGATATGGCTATTAGAAGAAAACATGATTTAAAGTATACCCCCATCTTGGTTTTCTTTGTGTTATTCTAAACTGAATAATCATACAGTGAAAAACTGATTGTTTTGGGTTTAAAAACATTATTTTTAAACACAATGGTTAGCTGTGGCTTTTGGCCAAAGTTTATAGTTTTACATGTCACTTGTGAATACTTTTAAATAAAAAAATGTGCAGAGTTAGATTTGCATTTGTTTTTGGCTTCATAGACAGCATTAAAAAAACTGTTTCCATGCTTAATCTACAATCTATAAAGAAATGTCATGTTACTTAAATTTTAAAACAATTTAAGAGTCTCAAATAGACTTGTTATTTTATCACAGTGGTTATATTTTATATTTAAGCTATTATTATCAATGTTTTGCAAAGTGGACAACCAAATCATCAATTCAAAATATTCAAGACTTTCACTGAGGAAAAGATATAAAATGTAATGGTATTATTAAAATACACCTTAAACTGTTTAAATTGGTTTTAAGGTTTTGGTTTCATGATTTAATGGAAGAATCTAATGAAAGCTATAGATCTCTTTCCAGGGAAATGAATATATACTGGCAAAAAATCTGAATATTTAGTAATGTTTATCATATCTTTAGGCTCTTAGTCACAAGTGAGCAACTTCTATGACAAACGGATGCTGCCTTTTTATATGATATAACATGTTTATGTATGTGTACGTGTGACAGGATCCACATTTATGATAACAATGAATAAAAAAGCTACTTTCGGGCATGGAGAAGTTAGCTCAGGAGGCTGAGTGTAGGGGCCAGAGGTGGTTGGTGTGGAACAGTAAGAGGTCTGCATGCCGGCGCTAGCCAAGGGCAGACCGAACCGCAGTACCATCCCTCTGCTTCCTATAGGCCTCAAAGCCAGGAGCGATTCTGAGTGCATAGCCAGAAGTGATCCCTGAACTGTCACTGGGTATGCCCCCAAAACAAAAACAAAAACAAAACAAGCAAACAAAAAGGCTGAGTGTATGTTTGCATACGATAGACTGGGGTACAATCCATGGCACTGCAGAGTCTCAGGATCAGCACTAGTGTGCTCTTTGCCCAGAGTCTGGAGACGGACTCTGAGTACTGGGTGTGACCTCAAAGGCAAAAGCAAGTGGAACCCAACAAAATGGAATAAAAATATATCTCAATGATAGAATGATGATCAAACATTTTCATAATGGAGGCCTGAGTTTGATTCCTATTTTGTTGTTGTTGTTGTTTTTGTTTTTTGGGGCTACACCTGCGGTGCTCAGGGGTTGCTTCCGGCTCTGCACTGAGAAATCACTCCTGGCAGGCTCAGGGACTATCTGAGATGCTGGGGATCAAACCTGGGTTAATCCCAGTAGGCTTCGTGCAAGGCAAATGCCTTACTACTGTGCTATTGCTCCAGGCCCCTGGCTTTGATTCCTAATGCCATATCCATTCCCACTGTCTTCCACCCCTTTGCATTACCAGGATCTAACCCTGAACCCAGAGCTGGAGGAGCCTCTGAGCACTGCTGAATGTATCTCCAAACATAAACACAAACAAAAGATCAAACTAAACTTCCTTTAAAGTCTCCACAAGTAATTAAAACCAGAGAAGCTTGATTACTTTTCTAATCTGTGAGGTGTTTAATGCCATAACATACGGTTATTTTCCGCGTATAAGACGACCCCCTAATTTTGCAGTTAAAACAATAGGTTTAGGCCTATTATTCGCTGTCAGGACAGAACGTTCCTCTGCTGCATGTACTGCATGTGTTCCTGTGCTCATGTACCACAGTGAGCCAATCACAACAAGCGGAGGTTAAAGGTTCTACTGTCATAGACTTCCTCTCTGACTCTGGCCAATCTGAGCAGGCTTTTGACAGTGTAGATTCGGGTCCAGAACATTGTCTCATTTGCATGCATCAAAAGCCAGCTTGGATGGGCTGAGTTAGAGAGGCGGTCCTAGCAGCATTGCAGAGATTGTTCACTTATCATAGGCACCTTTTCTGGCAATTTCCTGATGGTGTCAGTTAATCTCCCCCACTACATGAACCAAACAACACCCCATCCTCGGACCCTAGCACTGAACCACCTACATGGCTAGCTGGGTATTGCCAGAAGTGGACCCCAGATCTCCTGAGTACTGTTTGGGAGCCCCCACGAAAGAGATTTGGAAACTCTGTGGCCTGATTTTTTTTTGTTGTTGTTGTTCTGAAACATTTTTCGGGATATACTCGGTGTATAAGACGATCCCGATTTTCGGTTGACGTTTTCTATTTCAAAATTTCAAAAGTCGTCTTATATGCCAGAAAATATGGTAGGTGTGCTCATATTTAAAATTTTTATTTTATTGAAACCATTGTGATTTACAAAGGTCCTGTATAGTTGGGTTTCAGACATAGAATGCATCAGGGCCAAACCCACCAGCAGTGTCCCACCTTCCCTCCACCAATGTTCGAAAAGTGTATCCCAAACGCCCTTTGGTCCCATCCAGTAGAACAGGCCCATTTAGAATTTATATTGTTAGAATTTGGGTCTCTTGATTCCAGTTGTATGTTGACGTAGGCTTGGATATTTAATTCTATCTCTTTGTTTTTAATCTCCAGCAATGGGACCCGGGACTGTTTGGCCCTGATCCCCATTCCTTTTGTATTTGTCGTTTTCCTCCTGCATTCAGTTTCTTTCTTCTCCTTGCTGGGACCAAGGATGTTCAAGGCAACTCAACATTTAGACCATTGCATTTCTTCATGGAGTTATTCTAAATACCACATAGAAGTGATATCATTCAGTATTTTTTCCTCTGGTTTACTTCATTTAACATAACATCTTCCAGTTCCACCCATGTAGCTTCATATTGCATGATTGCATCATTCCTTAGAGCTATTATATAACCATTGTATATATTACCAGATCTTCACGGTCCACTCATTGGACATCTAGGTTGATTCCAAGTCTTAGCTATGTACTGAATTGCAGCAATGAATAGTGTTGTGTACACAATTCTTTTGAATCAATGTTTTTCTGTTTGGGGGATAGATATCCAAAAGAGGGATTGATGGGTCATATGCAGTTCAATTATGAGTTTACTGAACTCTCCATACTGTTTTCCATAGGAATATATCAGGCAGCATTCCCACAGTGGATGAGAGTTCCTTTCTCATCATATCCCTGCCAACAGAGATTGTTCCCAGTATTTTTGATATATACCATCCTCACTGGTGTAAGATGATATCTTACTGTTGTCTTGATTTGGATTTTCTTAATGATAGTGATGATGACCATTTTTCATGTCTTTGTTGATCATCTGTTGGTGTTCCTCAGAGAAGTGTCTGTTCATTTCCTCTCCTCATTTTTTGATGGGGATTTTAGGTTTTGTGGAGTTAACCTTTATGAGTACTTTGTATATCCTAGACATCAAACCTTTATCTGATGTATTGAGTGCAATTTTTTTTCTCTCATTTAGTTAGCTGTCTTCTAATTTTAGCCTGTGTTTCTTTTGCCATACAGAAACTTTTAATTTGATGTAGTCCTTTTTATTCAGATTTGATGCTATAGTCCTTGCCATTGGCATTCTATCATTGAAAACTTCTTTGAGGTCTAAGGCTAAGAGTATTTTTTCATCAATGAACTTTATGAATTTAGGTCTAATATTAAGATATTTAATCCATTTTGAATTACATTTATATGAGGTGTGATATCTTTAATTTCTAACAAGTTTTCATTTTTAAGCATCAATAATTTAATAAAACAAGGGTGTGCTGAAAACAAGCAATTGACATAATGGTAATTGATCTGCCTGAAATTTGACAGTCATTTACCATCTTTCATTAAATTATTTTCAACTTTAAATGTTAATGAAATTTCAGATATTACTTTTGAAAAGTTTAAAAAATACATGTGAGAATCCTTATGTCTTTTGTAACATTCAGGTAAAATGTTTATTTTATTTATGATACATTTTTGGACACAAAAAAATTAGAACTATGTTGAATAAATAATTCTAAAATTATTAGAATGTGTTGCCTATAGTATTTATTATTAATTTCCATTTTAATTCTACTTTCATCAAAATAACATTTGAGTATCTCAATCTTTTGGAACTAATCAAATATTTGTGTACCTACTATAGTGGTTAAGGTGCTTGCCTTGTATGTGCTGTTGACTCCCTCTTCAATCTCTGGATTTGCATATGGTCTTCAATAATAGAGCAAGGAGTAACCTTTGAGCACCACAGTGTGGTCTAAATCTGTTTTCCCCACCCCCAAATGAGGATGATTGATTTTATATTGATTATTTAAGTGAATAATCTAATTTATTCACTTAATTCAGAAGGTTGCCTTCTGTCATTATTGGCCAAGCTGCTCAATGCATCTTTATGGAAGTTTGTCAACTTATTCTATCAAGTGAGACTAGTCTTAAATCCTTAAATTAACTATAGTCCTTGACTGAATACTGTTCTCTTCAAATACTCATCTTCTCAAATCTGTTAATATGGCCTTTTTTAAAATAAGGTTTGAAAATTAAACTAATGTGGCCTTACCACCATCTTTAGAGTTCAAGTCCTCATAACTATAAAGTTAAATTTCTAATATTTCCAGCCAAAATCACTATAAAATAAAATAATATCTAAGATTATACCTAACATACTAAAACTTAATTATATTAATTATATCTAATAATATTTATTATAAATTATAATTTTCTTTAAGATTTTCTAAAGTCATTTAAAGTTTTTAAAGATCAAAAACACTCCATTATGCTGTTGATAGCAAATAATATAAGTTATCTGTTATAATTACTACGGCCTTAATAATGCTGCCATTTTAGTAGTAATTTTTCCAATAAGTTAGTAAATAACTACTGCATTTTAAGTATAGGGACAAGTTCCAACATAATTAAGAACTCGCCATGAAAGCTCTGCCCAATAGTTTGATGTAGATTATTGTTCTCAAATTATTGAGCTCTGTTCCAAGTATTAGGCTGTGTACTGTAACATTTTAAGATATAAAGGAAGAAGAGAAAAACAACTGTCTTCTCAAAATGCTCCCAGAATAGAGACAGAGAAAGACTTACTAGCATTAATATAATTACAGAGGCCATTATGACTCATGCTAACAGTTGTAATATTTTAGAAAATCATCTTAGTTCATGTTTCTTTATTTGCCAGTCCCTTATTCATTTGGATGGATCCCTGAAAGAGACTATGTGGAAGAAGGAAGAAGAGGGTTTTTGAGAATACCAACCCACCAAACAAGCTGAAATTCCTTTGAGCTACAAAAGCTTCTTAGTTTAATATAGTCCATTTATCTTTGTTTCAACTTGCTTGGCCAGTGGTGTTTCATCTTTGAAGATGACTTAAGCTTAAATGTCATAGAGAGTTGTGCCTATGTTTTCCTCTATGTACCTTATGGTTTTATGTTTGATGTCAAGAGCTTTAATCCATCTTTATTTAACTTTTGTGCATGGTATTAGAGAGGGCTGAGTTCACTTTTTTTTGCATGTAGTTGACCAATTTTCTCAACACCACTTTCTGAAAAGGCTTTCCTTGCTTTAATTCTTATTTCTTCCCCCTTTATCTTGTTTCATCAGAAGAGAAATAGATATAGAATGATCACACTCATTTGTGGGATATAAAATAGTATGGCATTAACATCAAAAGATAATAGAGACAAGGTCCAGGAGGACCACTTCATGGTAGGAAGCTTGCCAAAAACAGCAAGAAAAGGGACCATGATAATGATAGTTGTGAATGATCACTCTGGACAAGAATTGGGTACTAAAAGGAGATAAAGTAATATGCACCATGCCCTTCAGTAACAATATTGCAAAACACAGTATTTAAATGGAAGAAAACAAACAGAGAGAGAGAGAACAGAAGGAGCTGAGAGGAGGGTAGGAGAGGAATTGGGGACATTGGTGGCAGGAAATGTGCACTGTTCAAGGATTTTGTACATTGTATGACTGATACTTAATCATGACAACTTTCTGTGTATCTCATGATGATTCAATAAAATTTATATACATGTATATGTAAAATTGTATTTATAAATATGTATATATAAGCTGAAAGTAAACCCCTGCTTTCCTTGGAGGGTAGCAGAGAAGAGGCATGGATGAAGGGTACAAAGAAATAGGACACTTGTGTCCTAGCCTCTCTTTCTCCTAAAGGAGAAATTCCAGATTGTTTATTTTTTAAATAATTATTTAAACACTGTGTTTACAAAATTGTTCATGTTTGAGTTTCAGTCATAAAACATACACCCTTTCACCAGGGCACATTTCCCACCATCAATGTCCCCAGTTTCCCTCCCACTCCTACCCCCATCCTTCCTCTGGGGCAGATATTTTACTTCTCTCTCTCTTTTTCTTTCTCTTTTTTTCTTTCTTATTCTCTTTCTCTCTCCTTTTATTTATTTTTTTTTTGGGGGGGGACACTGTGGTTTCCACTGTTGTCTCTGAAGCGGTACCATTGCATATCACTGTATCCTTTTCAGCACCCAATTCTTGTCTAGAGTGATCAGTTCCAACTATTATAATCAATTTGATTATATGGGGACTATTCTGCTCAGTGAAATGAGTCAGAAGGAAAGGGATAGATAAAATAATCTCACTCATTTGTGGAATATAAGAAAAATAAAAGATAGTATGGCAATAATATCCAGAGACACTAGAGATGAGAGCCAGGAGGACCAGTCCATGGTAGGAAGATTGACACAAAGAGCAGTGAGTGAAATTCTGGTAGAGAAAGGTGCATATTGTTTCTTAGAAACAATCAGAAGACAACAGGTTCCAAGAGGGTTGTACGGATCCCCCTCTCTCACTCCCTGAAGAGGACCTGGTGTACTTGGTAGCTAGTGTTATTCAGCATAGTAACAGTCCTCATCTCACTGAGCCTTGTCTTGGTAGAAGAGTGTGGGAGCCACTCAAAGGTTCAGAGCAGGGAAGCAAGGCAGCTGCAGTTTTTGAGTCAATCCCAATCCCCAAAGGCCCTAGTGAGCTCTGTGTAGAAATGATGCCCCCAGGAGGAGAAGAGGAGGAAGGTACCACTAGAAAAGAGACCTTGCCTAGAGGAAAGAAAGCAAGAGCACTGGAGTATATGTGCTAAAGACTTAAAGTAGATGGCAGGGAGAAGCAGTCAGCTGTCTAGTTCAGACCATTCCTCAATCCCTTCACCTCACACCTCATTACCAGGGTTGAAATAAACCAGAAAAGTGGAACTGATGGATTTCTTCCACGAAATATCAGGAAGCCATCTTTCTTTGCAAGTATTCTTAATCTGGGAGATAGTCAACACCTGGGGTGCTCAATATTTTGTCTTTGTTGGGCAAAGTCAAGTGACCATTTAAACAAAGCAGAAAGTATTGTTATTTCTGTTTTTGTTCGTCTGATTTTGGGGTGGTCACACCCTCTGGTACACAGGGAGGAACTACTGCTGGATGGATGCTAATGAGCCACTAATGCTGGTGCTCAGGGGGAGCATAAGTGGTGCTGAGGATAGAACTCATGTTTCCATCTCCTGCATGCAAAGCATATACTCTGTCTGTTGAACTATCCTTCCAGGCTCTAAAAATTATTTCTAACTCTGTCTTTTGCAAAGTTATATTAAGAAAATGGGTGTACTCAATAACATTGTGTACTTTTTATTGCAATCATGCATCTTCATCTAATTACGCTTCACATGGCACTTCTCCCTTCCCCTTTGCCATTTTTGATGGTTTGGTGTTTCTCATTAAATAAAGCAAAGAGTAGAGATGATTTTTGGGAACAAATTGATCCCAACTAGAGAAAAGTTAACAAGACAACATTGTACAGTTAAAACTTTTGTTGGACAGAATTACAGCTGGATTCCTGAACAGATGAAGACTAGCTTCTCACGGCACCCAGCCAAGCAGGGGACCAAAATTAGCAGCCTAAGAAAGATGAAAATCAAAGAACTGGAAATCTAAGCAGAAACAGTTTTCATGACAGTAACCTTTTTATTGCTGGAGAGATAAAGCCAGGTATAGTTTAAATGGATTTATTTATATATTTGTTGTTGGGCCACACCTGTCTGTGCTCAAGGCTTAGTCCTGGCTTTATGCTCAGGGATCAATCCTGGTGAATTCAGGGGACTAAGCTTATTTAAATTTTAAATGATCTATGAAAGACATCCTTGTATTTTAGTGCTCTGTATTGTCTAGCACAGTGCAGAAATTTTATTTAATAAAAGAAGACAATGAGATATTTGAGTTTTTAAAAGGTTAGCAATTTTTAAATTAGGTGAAATGAAAATAAAAATATTAAGTATTATATAAGCTTTGAGAAAGTAATATGTGAAGGGCAGGGGGCAGCTAGGACTAAACTTTACTGCAAACTTTAACACGTATCACTTTCTTGTGAGGAGCAATTATAATATCAGACACATAGTTGATTTTCCCAAGAGACATGTGCTCTAGGGATGTGCATTTGTTTTGATATTGTGTGGGGGTATATGTGGGTCTGGTGGTTGGCACGGAAGAGGAAAATGAGGTACCCTCCCTAGAGGACAGTAGTCCAGGTCCTCTGAAGCTCATCACTTTTGGGTGATGAAGCATGGTTGAAGTCCCAGTAGGCCCTTAAAGCTTCAATTGTAGCCAAAGATGTGTCCCCGCCACATGAACACATACCACAATAGGCTCCCAATCTGGTTTGCATTTAGGAAGTTGACATTTATCTCAGGAAATTGTTTCTTTTCTTTTTTATTCAACAGGGATTAGTAAGTAGAGACATTATTCTCAACTGAGTCTTGTGAGCTAAAGCAGAGTCATCTAACATTTATCTTTCTATCATTTCTCTCTATTCTTTTTCACCTGTACATGGCAAAATGCCTTGTACCGAATAGTGCTCAATTGGTGCTCTTTCAATCCTCCAAGACATCTGGAAATCAGCTGAAAAATTTTGGTGCACTGATTATTTTCATTGGTGATATAAAAATTTACAGTACAGAAAGTTATTATAGAACTGTCAATGGCTTAGCAATTCATAGTGCAGTGATAACCTGTAAAGGCTGCCTTGCTAAACAGCATTATAAATTTTCTTTTTTTTTTTTTGGTTTTTGGGCCACACCCGGTGACGCTCAGGGGTTACTCCTGGCCATGTGCTCAGAAGTCGCTCCTGGCTTGGGGGACCATATGGGATGCCGGGGGATCGAACCGCGGTCCGTCCTAGGCTAGCGCAGGCAAGGCAGGCACCTTACCTCTAGCGCCACCGCCTGGCCCCCCATTATAAATTTTCAACATATATCATGCTACTTAATCCTCATGAGCCCCAAACATTAACCCCTTTGGATCTTTCATGTTTGAAGGTATGTACATCTTGATGAAATATGTTATTTAATGCATTTTCATCCCAATCTTAAAAAATAAGAGCTCATATCAATTTTCCTTTGGTGAAGGAAACCAAGGTCCAGATTGTTAAAATTGTTACTTCAAAGTCACATTTGCTATTAAGTGTTGACACTGGCAATCATTAATCTTACCTTAGCCACTTATGATTTTCCACATTTTACAGAGAATTAATTGAAGTTTATGCTGTTTTTAATATTATTATTTTCCAGGAATCAAGCCTGGGTCTTATCCTTCTAAGACTACTTATTGCTCTACTGCTGAATTACATCCACTGCCCCCTAATGAAAAACTTTTGAGGTAACTCAAAACATACTAATCTCATTAATATTTTTGAATGGATTCTCATTTGAATTAAAAACTAAAAGTCCCTCTTATCATTCATAAGAGCCCTGTATTCTAGGCTTCTCTGACTCTAGCGTCAGTTTTAACTATTTCAGGTTCTTCGCCAGCTGTAGCTCTCTTGGCTTTCCCTCCAACAGTTCCCAGGATCTGTCTCTGGGTCTGCCTGAGGGAATGTTTTTCCTGAGGATATCCACTTATCTCTAGATGAAGTCTACCTCATGTACTCAGGTCAGGTTAGAAATCTAGTCAGGTTATGCCTGGTCATTTCTTTGTAACGAGTCAGTTTCCCTCCTATCCTCAACTTGCACTCTTTCCCTTGCCTTCTCTCATCATCTCTGCTTTTTTCTTGGATGTCCATTTATATCTTAAAAGTCATACACTTATCATTGGTCATCTCTCCTCCCTAAATAGAAACTTCACTGAGGGCGGTCTTTTTCTTTCTTCTAATTTATAATCACAGCACTAGCATTTAGAGAACTTAGCAAAGTAATGGTTGCATGGTAAGTATTTAAATGAATGACAGACAAGAAGTTAAGAAATCTTTTCAGGGTTACACATTTAGTAATAGGCAGAGACTTTACAGATCTTTAACACAAATCAAATGAATAAAATATGTTTCTGGGCTCTTTTAAATCCTTTGGTCTTTCATTATAATAGATCGGGTGAATGTGAATAAACAAACCAAACAGGAAAAAGGCAGCATTTGTTACTGTCTCCTAAAGTGGGATACTTTAAAGTGAGATCAAATCAGAGGCCAGGTCAAGGAAAGGGGACACTGGTCTTTAACAGAAAGGGAGTTGACAAGTGATGAAGTCAGGAATGTGCTGATGTTTCTGGGCTGTATGAAGGGGCAAAGTGTGGGAAGGTCCTGGATGAAGTTGGTGTTGGGTTAATTAATTAGGGTGGGATGTCTGCACATTAAGGGGAGGAAGGAACCTAGGGAATTGATTTGGAGTGGACTTGAGTCTCAAGTAGCAGTTACAAAGAATTCTGGAGGCACAGGAAGGATGGGAGAAGTGCTGGGTACAGCTCAGTTTGGCAAGTGGCCAAAGAAACATGTCAGATATTAGTGAAAACAGGCCGCAGCTGCTACACTTTACAAGCTACATGTTCAGGCCTTTCCTTAGCCACCCTCTCTCCTGCTCTATTTATGTTCTATAATAGGCAGTTTCTTCCCAAAACAACCACTCATAAATTAGTTCTCACTTGAAGGCGTACAAGAAGGCAAGGTGATGTTCAGGCATCATTGGTAATGAAAAAGGACCCACAGCATTAATGAAAACTTGATTTTGTCTGAATAGAGTTTATATAAGTGTGTTTTAAAGTCCCACATATTTATGCCTAGGATAATGGGAAAAATGTGGTTATTTTTCTCATGAATACTATGATCATTAAGCCTGAAATTTTCAAGAATTCTTTAGTGTGTATCTGAACATAATCTGTTTCACTACACACAAAAAAGGATTTTGCATAATTCAGAATAAAAACTGGAGATCTGTCTAAATATTTGTACACACACTGAGAAGTTTTAACAAAAAGAATCAAATATATTTAAAGGTAATACTTATTTCACTAAACAATAAAAATAGGCTGAAACGATTGGCAGTCTTTCTCATCTTTTCCTTAGTCCTTATGACTGTACATATCTCCTGTATTTAGATTGTGATTAGGTGATTCTTTTTTTTTTCCTCTCATATTTTGGGCATTTTACTTTAATGTAAACATTTCCTTCCCTGCTTGTCTTTTCTCTCATCGTTTTTTTTTTTTTTCATTAGGTGATTCATTGTATAGTCTCTGGAACCACAAAAATAAGGTGCTTTTGTTATTTTGTTTGTTTTTTGGGCCACACCCAGTGATTTTCAAGGTTTACTCCTGGATAAGTGCTCAGAAATTGCTCCTGGCTTGGGGGACCATATGGAATGCCGAGGGATCAAATCCCGGTCGTCCTAGGTCAGCCGCGTGCAAGGCAAAAGCTCTCCAGCTGCGCTACCACTCCGGACCCTTATAAAACTAAGTTTTATAATGTGCTCTTACACTTTGTAGCTGTGTAGTAAGAAAAAAATTTGCAGCAAAATGAGGCTATTTTTATTCACAACTAGAAAAATTTTTTAGTAATATTCAATAAAGTGAATAAATATATGTAGCATTTAAAATATTATTAAATACAAAACATCACCATTTACAGACATTTAAAACAATATCTGCTATTTGTATGTATTTATATATAGTAGAAAAATACTTAGTGGGAATACTCAAATATTATTCATCATGTTGATGGAAGAAAATAAAGTTCCGATCGATGGTATTACTTGTACAAGTATTAATAATGGCTCTTCTGTTTAGGAAAATGAAAATAACCATAAAACCAGAGTAGTTTCAACGTTCAGGAATGGAAATGTGTCTTTCCTCTTCTCAGTTCTTCTTTGTGACACTGCTCAGGTACTTAGTACAGAAATCTGGATAACTGTGAAAGACTTGCAATGCACATTGGTCTCAATCAAAAGTATATAAAAATGTTACATATGATTGTTATCAGTAAAAGCGAATATATGTGTTGCCAATTCAGATTAAGATATGTGAGTCTGAATATTTTTATTCTATGAAATAAAATGTTTACATGTTCTGTGCAATCAAAACCACATCAGGTGTTCAGTATCCTAACTCTGCTGTGCTCTGCTCCTCCTCATGCTTTCCCTGATAATTCCTCGATAATTCCCTGATAATACATTTGAATACAAACTGTATTCAAAAATCTTCATTATAATTTTTTTCTATTTGTGTTTGTTAGTTTTTTTTTTGGGGGGGGGCACACCCGGCGGTGTTCAGGGGTTACTCCTGGCTGTCTGCTCAGAAATAGCTCCTGGCAGGCATGGGGGACCATATGGGACACCGGGATTCGAACCAACCACCTTTGGTCCTGGATCGGCTGCTTGCAAGGCAAACGCCGCTGTGCTATCTCTCCGGGCCCTGTTTGTTAGTTTTAACATTTTGTATCAGGTGGTGTTACTGTCAGCTTGATGCTGAAGGGTGGTTCCTGGCAGGGCTTGGAGGATCATTTGGTGCTGGGAATCATTCCTGGGTTTCCGACTGCAAAGATTGCACTCCAGTCCTCTGAGTCTTGGCCTCAGGGTTCTTATGTTTTAGTTCTAGGACAAGCAATAGAACTGATCTATGCTATTAGATCTTTCTAGCATTCATACTAGATACACAACTAGAATAAGCAAATAGTTCCCCACGACAAGTTATTACAAGTAACTCAACTAGTTCCCCAACTACAGTATTTCAGGTAATCATCTTAGGCCTTGCAAACTTCCTGATCACTTCAGGCACAAGAATGAGTAACGAAAAGTAAACAGTCTATTTCAGCACACCAGGAAAATTCTCTCAGATCACAGAAACATTCTTAATCCTGAGAATTATACATAAGTCAATAACAATTTACTAAACATTGGGAATAGAGCTAGAGAAAACTTAAAACTTTAAAAATCACTTCAGTTTGCACATAGCAAGCAGTTTGGCAAGAAGCACCTTCAAGTTTATTTGCCCAATTTCTTATTACTGTTTTTAAAAACATCGCTTTAGCAGGAGACTGGAGATCCTTTGAATGAATTTTTAAGAAGTTTAATTGAGATCATGGTTAGCTTCTTAAACTCAAAGTCTACTCTATACTACTGGTGGTGAGCATTAATGTTTTGACTGAAAATAATTTAAAAACAATGAAATAAAATGTAAACATGTAAGCGAGACATATTAAACAAAACTCATATTTTGAAACCGATGAAGACAAACCTTTTATTTCTCTCTTATTTGTTAATTTATACTAAATGTCAGGCTCAGTATTTTCAATACCAATCATATGGTTGGTGTGATTAGTGCATAATTTTTACAGACTAGTTATCCGAGATAAGGTCTCACTGATCAATTAATTAAAAAATTCCATTAGGTTCTTACATTTTTGGTAATTTGTTTATATATTTTTGGGTGAGGATTAAAATTTTTATGAAAGAACTCATTATTAAAATATTTGTATGTGGGGCCGGGAAGGTGGCGCTAGAGGTAAGGTGTCTGCCTTACAAGCGCTAGCCAAGGAACGGACCTCGGTTCGATCCCCCGGCGTCCCATATGGTCCCCCCAAGCCAGGGGCGATTTCTGAGCACATAGCCAGGAGTAACCCCTGAGCGTAAAACGGGTGTGGCCCAAAAAACCAAAAAAAAAAAATATTTGTATGTATTAAAGTTAAAAATTACTTGTTCAATATTTGTCTTAATGTAATTTTTGGTTATCATCTTAGATAGCCAAATATTTTCTCAGCATCATTGCTCTCAGCATCATCCACTGAATTGCCAATGGATAAAAGTTTTTCTATAAAAACTTTTTATTGCACCATCATGGTTTATAAAGGTAATATTGGGATAATATGTTCCTTTTCTTGGTTTATAATCTTGCACACCATACCCACCACCAGAGAGACAATATTACTTGGCCACTATCCCTAGGCTTTTTCCCAAACACCCTCCCACACCCATCCATTTGGCTTTTTCAGCTTTGTGGCAGTAAATCAGTTTATTTTATTTGTCATTGTCTATTTACAAGTCTTGTTTCTTTATACTTGATATGCAAAAGAGATCATCTAGTATTTTTATTCCTTCTGACTCACTTCATTGAATATTCTTTCCCTGAGCCATTTAAGTTGCAGAAAAATGTAAAATTTTGTCTTTACTTATAGCTGAGTAGTATTCCATTACATATAATATATATAACATATGCATACTAAATTACTTTATCTACTCATCTGTTGTGGGGTTCTTTTAGGTAGTTTCTAGATCTTGACTGTAGTAAATAACATTGAATAAACATGATGTAGATGTATCTTTACAAGTTAATATTTTTGTGCTTTGGCATGAATGTCAAGGAGTGAAATTTCTAGATAGATCATATCAAAGTTATATTTTCAGTTAAAATGGTTATAGTTTAATTAGTTGGATAGTGTTCAAGTTTGTGGTACTGATGTATAAAACTACCATGACCTCCACCACTGTTCCTATGTTTGTCTCTTCTAGTCTTCTCATCTGTATTTTCATCATTTTCCCTTACCCCACTGCTTGGTAATTTGTTTTGTGTTTCAGGGCCAAGGGTTTACTTTACAATATTCAAGTACTCTTCAAACAGTACTGAACAGTGACAAGCACTTTGACTAAAAGATGATGAACTTTTAGTATTGGAATACTTTGAACTTTAAGACTTTTTCATTGAATAATGTAGAATAAAAATTAATATATTCTGGCCAGAGCTATGGCACAGCAGTAGGGCATTTATCTTGCATGCAGCTGACCAAGAAATGATTTCTGAGCACATAGCCAGGAGTAACCCTTGAGCATCACTGGGAATGGCTCCAAAATAAAAAAAATAAATAAATTTAATATAGTCTATTTACAGTTATGTCTAAAAGTTCAACCTTGGAATCAACAAACAATGTGAAAATTTATTTGATGAAACTTTCACATCACAATAACAGAAATTAAAGAAGGCATAGAAAATAAAAATATATTATTTATTTATTTATTTATTTTAAGGATCATGACTTACAAAGTTATCGATAGTTGCATTTTAGGCATATAACATTTCAATAATAATACTACTACCAGTGTGAATTTACAAAAATAAAGACATATATTTATTCATATATTGGAAGAGTTAATTAATTAAAATGGCCATTCTATCCAAAGCATCATACAGACTCAATGCTATCACCATAAAATTTCCTTTTACTTTTCAAGGACATAGAATAAATTATTGGAAAATTTGCATGTAACATTCCCAAATAAGTTATTCTGAAAAAAGCAAGACTAAAAGTCCTGCATTCATTTTCTGACTTTTAACTATACTATGAAGTTACAGTAAGTAAAAGTGTGTGGTACTGAAACAGGTGTATGCTTAGATAAATGGAATAAGACTGAGAACCAAGAGGTTTGTTTCTAAGGTATGGATAAAGACACTAAGTAAATTAAGTGGAGGAAGGAAAATATCTTTAGCAAGTGTCATTGGGAAACTGATTAGCCAAATATGAAAGAAAGAGAAAGAAAGTGAGAAAGAGAAAGAAGAGAGAAAGAAGAAAGAAAGGAAGAAAAAGAAAGAAGGAAGAAAGAAAGGAAAAAGAAAGAAACAAACAAAAAAGAAAGGAAAGAGAAAGAAAGAAGAAAAAGAAAGAAGAAAAAGAAAGAAAGAAAGAAAGAAAGAAAGAAAGAAAGAAAGAAAGAAAGAAAGAAAGAAAAAGGAAGGAAGGAAGGAAAGAAGGAAGGAAGGAAGAAAAAGGAAGGAAGGAAGGAAGGAAGGAAGGAAGGAAGGAAGGAAGGAAGAAAGAAAGACAGAAAGAAAGAAAGAAAGAAAGGAAGAAAGAAAGAAAGAAAGAAAGAAAGAAAGAAAGAAAGAAAGGAAGGAAGGAAGAAAGAAAATTGCACCTTTAACACTATATTAAAAAGTTAATTAAAATGAATTAAAGGGGCTTGAGAGATAGCACAGTGGTAGGGCATTTGCCTTGCATGTTGCCTACCTGGGAGGGATCTGGTTCAATTCCTGGCATCCCATAAGGTTCCCCAGCTTGCCAGGGGCAATTTCTTAGTGCAGAGTCAGGAGTAGCCCCTGAGCACCGCCAGGTGTGCCCCCCAAAACCAATCAATCAAATAAAGTTTTTTTAAAAAATGAATGAAAGACTTTGATATGAGACCTATATCCATAAATAAATTGAGGGTAAAATTGTATAGAACTCTCTATGAGGCTTACCTCAGGAGAGTATTTATTGAGCTTATTCTATTGGCAAAATAAGGGCAAAAGCAAAAATAAACGGATAAGGATTCAACAAACTAAAAAGTTATTCATTATAAAATAAATACTTGCTAAAAAAAAGAATTACTGACATTATTACAAAATAGGTTAACATTTTGCGATTGTAAATTATTAGGTCTGGAAATCAGACACTATTATCTTAGCACTGAAAAGATACCGAGTTTTTACCTGATGAGTTATAAAAATGTGTTAGTTCTGGATCATTACGGTATTCAGTAAAACAGAATGCTTAAGAGAAGTTGGTAGCTATCAGTAAATTTGCATGAAAAAATTGCTAAAAACTCAAGTCACTTTTGAGAGGAAATGGGTTTCTAATTACTAAGTAAAAGAAGTAGTAAGTGGTTACTTATTCTAATTTGATATTTTTCCCATTTTTCCCTTATTTAAAAATCTTGATTACATAAATGATTGTGATTAAGTTTCAGTCATGTAAAGAACACTCCCTTCACCAGTGCAACATTCCCACCACCAATGTCCCAAATCTCCCTCCATCCCACCCCACCCCGACCTGTACTCCAGACAGGCTTTCCAGTTCCCTCATTCATTCATATGATTATGGTACTTCTCTGTGTAGTTATTTCTATAGCTGCACTCACCACTCTTTGTGGTGAGCTTCATGAAGTGAGCTGGAAGTTCCAGCCCTCCTCTCATTGTCTCTGAGGATTGTTATAAAAATGACTTATTTTTCTTAAAACCCATAGATGAGTGAGACTGTTCTGTGTGTCTCTCTCTCCCTCTGACTTATTTCACTCAGCATGATAGATTCCATGTACATCCATTATAGGAAAATTTCATGACTTCATCTCTCCTGATGGCTGCATAATATTCCATTGTGTATATGTACCATAGTTTCTTTAGCCATTCGTCTGTTGAAGGGCATCTTGGTTGTTTCCAGAGCCTGGCTATTGTGAATAGTGCTGCAATAAACATAGGTGTGAAGAAGGGATCTTTGTATTGTATTCTTGTGTTCTTAGGGTATATCCCTAGGAGTGGAATCGCTGGGTCGAATGGGAGCTCAATTTCCAGATTTTGGAGGAATCTCCATATCGCTTTCCATAGAGGTTGGACTAGACGGCATTCCCACCAGCAGTGGATAAGAGTTCCTTCTCTTCACATCCCCGCCAGCACTGCTTGTTCTCATTCTTTGTGATGTGCGCCAATCTCTGTGGTGTGAGGTGGTATCTCATCTTTGTATTGATTTGCATCTCCCTGATGATTAGTGACGGGGAGCATTTTTTCATGTGCCTTTTGGCCATTTGTATTTCTTTTTTATCAAAGTGTTTGTTAATTTCTTCTCCCCCATTTTTTTTTATGGGATTAGATGTTTTTTTTTTTTCTTGTAAAGTTCTGTCAGTGCCCTGTATATTTTGGATATTAGCCCCTTATCTGAAGGGTGTTGGGTGAATAGTTTCTCCCTCTAGGTGGGTGACTCTTGTATCCTGGGCACTATTTATTTTGAGGTGCAGAAGCTTCTCAGTTTAATGTATTCCCATCTGTTGATCTCTGCTTCCACTTGTTTGGAAAGTGCAGTTTCCTCCTTGAAGATGCCTTTAGTCTTAATGTCATGGAGTGTTTTACCGACGTGTTGTTTTATATACCTTATGGTATCAGGTCTGATATCAAGGTCTTTAATCCATTTGGTTTTTACCTTCATACATGATTTTAACTGGGGTCTATGTTCGCTTTTTTGCAAGTGGCTAACCAGTTCTGCCAGCACCACTTGTTGAAGAGATTTTCCCTGCTTCACTTAGGATTTCTTGCTCCTTTTTCAAAAATTAGGAAATTGTATGTCTGGGGGACAATGTCTGAGAACTCAAGCCTATTCCACTGATCTGAGGGTCTGTTTTCATTCCAACACCATACTGTTTTGATAACTATTGCTTTGTAGTACAGTTTAAAGTTGGGGAAATAATGCCTCCCATTTTTCTTTTCCGTAGGAGTGCTTTAGGTATTCGAGGGTGTTTATTGTTCCAGATGAACTTCATAAGTGTTTGATCCACTTCTTTGAAGAATGTCATGGGTATTTTTAAGGGGATTGCATTAAATCTGTATAATGCTTTGGGGGAGTATTGCCATTTTAATGATGTTAATCCTGCCAATCCATGAGCATGGTATGTGTTTCCATTTCCATGTGTCCTCTCTTATTTCTTGGAGCAGGGCTTTGTAGTTTTCTTTGTAAAGGTCCTTCACGTGTTTGGTCAAGTTGACTCCAAGATATTTGAGTTTGTGTGGCACTAATGTGAATGGGATTGCCTTCCTGATGTCCATCTCTTCCCTATCATTATTGGTGTATAAAAAGGCCATTGATTTCTGTAGGTTGATTTTGTAGCCTGCCACCTTGATTTATGGATCTATTGTTTCTAGAAGCTTTTTGGTAGAGTCTTTAGGGTTTTCTAAGTAGAGTATCATGTCATCTACAAACAATGAGAGCTTGAATTCTTCCTTTCCTATCTGGATTCCCTTGATATCTTTTTCTTGCCTGATCGCTATAGCAAGAACATCCAGTACTATGTTGAAGAGGAGTGGTGAGAGTGGACAGCCTTGTCTTGTACCAGAATTTAGAGGAAAGGCTTTTAGTTTTTCTCCATTGAGGATAATATTTGCCATTGGCTTGTGGTAGATGGCTTCAACTAGATTGAGAAAGGTTCCTTCCATTCCCATCTTGCATTATTTTAGGGGTGCGCTCCCGAGGCCTCTGAGGAAACCTTCAGGGATTCAGAAACACAGGCAGACAGGCGCAGAAAAAGTTTCCCTTGAAGTCCTCAGAGTAAACAAAGGCACAAAAGGGTGGAGCCTCCACAGGCCAGAGACATCAGCTTCCTAATTTGATATTTAAACTGACATTTGATTCACATATATTTCATAAAATACAAAATTTGGATTAATCCAAAAATGATAGCAAACAAATGACTGACCAAAGACAATATTATTGAAGTTGAGAACTGGTATATAGAACTAGGGTTACTCACTAAGTTCAGGAACCCGAGACATTAACAAAGGGATGTGGGTACACTGGAGAGGGATGTGGTGTTGAAATATTGTTTGCATAAAACCTTATGATTAACTATTGTAAATCACAGTGTAATTAAGAATTGTTCAAAAAGTAATGCTTTTCAATTAGCATATATATTTTCATTTATAGTATATATTTTATAAATTTGATTTTATGTACTAATTTTAAGATTATTAAAGTTCTGGCAGAAACTGATATTTGACCTTCTTTTCTTCCTTATTTTTATTATAGCACTTTTTAACTTGTAGTAAATCTACAGGTTTGAGGATCAATCAAGTCAGAATAAGTGATTTAGATGAGAATTTTGGATGGTTTTTAGTATGATATTCTTTTATTTAGTTTCTTTATTTTCTTTTTACTAGCTTCCTGGAACTTAAATGTGATATCTGGATCTGAGTAGATCTTTTGACAGTGTGAAAAATAATAAAATTTCATTTGGAGTCAAATAACAGATGAAAATTTAGAAATATTATGACACATTGTAATATTACTGTATATAATGGATCATACAAATATATAAAGCACTTTATCCTTTTACTCATTCATAGATACTGAGTTTGCTTCCTTGTCAACTATCTATGGTAACTAAAGCAATAATGGACATAGGAT
Organism: Suncus etruscus; assembly: GCF_024139225.1. Classification (NCBI taxonomy): domain Eukaryota; kingdom Metazoa; phylum Chordata; class Mammalia; order Eulipotyphla; family Soricidae; genus Suncus; species Suncus etruscus. The sequence goes on along the minus strand of NC_064862.1, from coordinate 1,567,919 downwards.
CTGATATTATTTCTTTAGTATTGTGGTGTAATTTTCTTAAGATATAGAATTGCTTGATCATATGATAGTTTTATCTGTGTTTTGTTTTTACATTTAATGTTTTTCATAGCAGCTGCATCAATTTACATTCAATGAACCCATGTTTTCATCCATAGGGTTTCTCGTCATTTATTCTTGTCTTCTGCATATTTGACAGCAGTTCAATCTTACATTATTAAGTAACAGCTCGCACAGTAGTTCTAAATGAGGATGAGCATGGAGGAGTTGTAGAATCAGGATGGGGAGGTTTTCCAAACTACACATTCCTAGCTCCATTATCTCAGCAGAGATGTTGATATCCTCCTACCAACTCCCATTTGAGAATCACTTATCTATAGCACATCCGCAAGTTTTCATGTTTCCAACTGGCAAAACTTAAACCAGGACTTAAAACCAAAAAGGAATTTTGCTAAGGGAAGAACTAGGACATTGAAAGTAGTAGAGAAGGGAAAGAAATTACTTTTTTAATATTTGGAAGTCCATTTGTCTTTTGCTTTTCGCTGCTCTGTAGCAACTCCTGGTGCCACCATCATTAAAAAAAAAACCTACAATTCTTAGTTTAAAAATTTATAAATGTATCCATAAGCAAACTTCCTTTCCTTCCTTCCTTTCTCCCCCTCCTTCCCTCTCCCTCCCTATCTCCTTTCTTTCCCTTCTTTTCTTCTTTCCTTCCTTCCTTTTTCTTCTTTCTCCTCTTTCTTTCTTTCTTTCTTTCTTTCTTTCTTTCTTTCTTTCTTTCTTTCTTTCTTTCTTTCTTTCTTTCTTCTTTCTTTCTTTCTTTTTCTTTCTTTCTCTTTCTTTCTTTCTTCTTTCTTTCTTTCTTTCTTTCTTTCTTTCTTTCTTTCTTTCTTTCTTTCTTTCTTTCTTTCTTTCTTCTTTCTTCTTCTTCTTTCTTCTTCTTCTCTTTCTTTTTCTTTCTTTCTTTTTCTTTTCTTTCTTTCTTTCTTTCTTTCTTTCTTTTCTTTCTTTCTTTCTTTCTTTCTTTCTTCTTCTTTCTTTCTTTCTTTCTTCTCTTTCTTTCTTTCTTTCTCTTTCTTTCTTTCTTTCTTTCTTTCTTTCTTTCTTTCTTTCTCTTTCTTTCTTTCTCTTTTTCTCTTTCTTTTTCTTTTTCTTTCTTTCTTTCTTTCTTCTTTCTTTCTTTCTTTCTTTCTTTCTTTTCTTTTCTTTCTTTCTTTCTTTCTTTCTTTCTTTCTTTCTTTCTTTCTTTCTTTCTTTCTTTCTCCTTTCCTCCCTCCCTCCCTCCTTTCCTCCCTCCCTCCCTCCTTTTCTCCTTCCCTCCCTCCTTCCTTCCTTCCTTCCTTCCTTCCTTCCTTCCTTCCTTCCTTCCTTCCTTCCTTCCTTCCTTCCTTCCTTCCTTCCTTCCTTCCTTCCTTCCTTCTTTCCTTATTTCCTTCCTTTCTTATTTCCTTCCCCCCTCCCTTGCTCTCTCCCTCCATCCCTTCCTTCCTTCCTTCCTTTTAAAGAGACAGGACTCAGGCTGATTGTATATCCAGTCCTTGCCTCTAGCTATCTGAATATGTTACTTAGTAAGCTGCTGTTAACTATAGTTCTGACATTATCCATGAGAATGTTAATAGTGTTTGACTATGAGTTGGAAAAAATGCGATCCTTTCTCTCTATATCTTTCTTTCTCAGTTTTTTCTTCTTTTTCTCTTTCCTTCTCTTTCTTTCTTGCTTGATTATTAGGCTTATTTTAGACTTGCTCCTTCAGGAATATGGGGAAGCAGAAGAGAAGATTCTATACCATACTTCTATCAAATCACCCTATTATGTTTTCAGTAATATTCATTAAATATTATGGCACATGTGTGGCTGCACTAGGTACTCTTTGCACTTGCCAATGGCAAAACATAATTATCTCCTGTTTTCATCAAAAGCTCTTCCAGTTCTCTGTGGGAGGAACCAGAGTCTCCTTTTTAACTTTCTTAGTGGGTGGCTTTGTGATTTGAGCTGACACAGTGCAGTGTGTACTCATTTAGCTAAGCTATAAATAGATCAGTACTGTGGCATTTCTTGCTTTGTCTATAAAAGACTTCAATGTAATTAGAGCTAGACAAAGAATTGATCACAAATATCTAAAATATTTGAAGCAGAAATGGAGGCCCAGACAGGAAAATTATGAACAAAAGATATTCAAATAGAAATCAAAACAAAATCAAAGAGGTCAAAGTTATAAATAAGAATGAAAGAATCTCAGAGCACAGTGAAAGCACTATAGGTTTTAATTTGATAAAGAAATTGTTGGGGCCAGAGTGGTGGCCCAAGCATTAGGGCGTTTTTTACACGTGCTGACCTAGAACGGACGGCTGTTCCATCCCCCGGTGTCCGATATGGTCCACCAGCCAGGAGCAATTTCTGAACGCATAGTGAGGAGTAACCCCTGAGCGTCACTGAGAGTGGCCCCCCAAAATAAAAAACAAACAAACAAAAACAACACTCCCCCACAAAAACACAAAAGAAATTGTTCACTTTTTTGTAACAGTAGTTCTCTCATTAGAGAATAAATAGTTGGAGGTCAAAATAAAATATAAGAATTCTTTATAAGTCATTTTTTTTCTTTTCCCTTTTCTTTGTTGTTGTTGTTACCACTACTATATCTACTATGACTGTGAGTGTCACAGTTAGTTGCAATATTTGAATATATTTAATTGCAGGATCAAACATGTGGCTTATGCCGACAAGTCAGATATTCTACCACCCAACTAGATTTTTGGGCCCAAGATAATATAATGTTTGTTTTATCTAGACAGGCCATGGCTGAAAATGGATTCCTAGGCAAAATATGTATTAATTATTAACTCATTAGTCTGAAAAAAGTAGAAATTTTGTGGTTGGATACTATTAAAATTCTGCATCATAAGAGTGTCCCCTATTCACACATCTAGGAATATCCCTGAGCACCACTGAGCAAGGTCCCAATGCAACACTTAAAACTAAATTAATAAAAAATAAAATTTAATATCCAGTTACATTTTAGAAAACCTCTGACTTTAAAAAATCATCATTTGCCTGGCATACATAATTTTTATAAAGTTTTGTGTTATTAGTTGAATAAAATAACTCCTTGAAATTATGAATTTATTATTGTAGCATGTAGTATAATCTAAAGCCCCCAATAAACTATGAAAAAAAATTAAAAGGGGTTAAGGTTCAGCTCAAGATTTGACTCTCCCTGTGTGCCCTTTGCCTCCACCATTGTTTAGGCTTCAATCAAGAAAGGCACAATTTGAAAGAATTGTGGCAAGTTGTCTCCAAACTACTAAGGTATCCAGTCCCTGTTTATCTTTAGTGAAAGTATAATAGCCAGCTAACACCAGATTTCATTCATTTCCATTTCTTCCTTGGTTTTGAGAGTCAGGTTAATTCAGAAATGTGTGTGTGTGTGTGTGTGTGTGTGTGTGTGTGTGTGTGTGTGTGTGTGGTGTAGTCCTTTATTCTCCTGGCTGCATACAATTGATTTTGTTTCCCTAAGGAACCATAGACTCAGTGCCTTAGACTGAAGAGAGAGATGGGTATGGTGAGGATACTAGACTCATAATGTTGCATGAACAAGACAGGAATCTTTTGCTATTAATTTGTTAAAATTTTTAAGCTTTAACTATAGCAAATCAACATATCCTAACAAATTCAGCTTTTATCTTTGCAATGTATTTAATACAATTTCTTTAAAACAGAAAGATAATTTGATTTAAAAGTGACTAGGTCACTTAACTATATTTGGATTTAAATAAACAGCATCTCAGATACAATAAGTGAAGATAAATAATGTTGCTTAATAATAGTTATATATATTTGAAACAACAAAACAATAACACTTTTTATGGTAGTGTAAAATGGGAAGAATTGATTGAATGCACAGATTTAGCACAGTGGTTTCTACCTACAGTGGCTGAGCTGGATGGATTGGGAGAACTGGTTCAAGGAATTTTACATACATCTCAGAATGCTATTTCCTTTTTAAAATCTTGTGTGAGGGACTTACTATTTCTGAATGGTGGAAATGTGGGAGAATTATTTGATGCCCAAATATTAAAAAATGTTTAAATATAAATCTATACAGTCAAGAAATCAAAATATCATGAAAAATAGAGATATTACGACGACTTTCATGAAATTTAAAGAACAAACATACTGAACAGAGATTGCGTTTTGAACAAAGATTTAGATTTTTTCATACCATGCAATGGTTGGAACTCCACTCCTGACTTTCACTCATGTTATCTTAGGAGCCTAGACTTTGGTTTTCTCCTCATCAGAAGGATAGATTCTTACCCACCTCAAACTCCTTTTTACTTTTTTTCTTTTAATTTGATTTGGTTTGGGAATCACATATTACTGTGCTCAGGGCTCACTCCATGCTCTTTGCTTAAGAATCACTCTTGAGAAAGGCAGATTCTCAGTCTGTGAAGTCAGTCTGAAGGAATCTGCCCCTGCTGTGCGATTACCAATTGGGAGAGACTGTGCGTGTTTCCTGTGCGTGTTTCTCTACTGTCCTGCACCCGGTGGGCTGAGAAGGGCCCAGCAAAATCACTCTCCTAGACTCCAGAAGAGCATGGCCACTCCACTTTGGTTCATGACTGTGGCTCTTTCTAAAGAATGAACCCCACCATAACACGCAGAAAAAATTCACACTACAAGCACGACAATGGGGAAACCCTGCACAGAAAATGAAGATGATAGCACTGATGGCCCAAAACATACCAACCATGTGATTAACCTCTCAGATAAGGAGGTTAGAATAGAAATATGGAGGATCCCATGGAAACAAAAGAAAATATAGCTCTAGTCAGTGGTCCTCAAACTATGGCCCCTGGGCCACATATTGTATTTGTATCTGTTTTGTTTTTTCATTGTGAAATAAGATATATGCAGTGTGCATAAGAATTCGTTCATAAGTTTTGTTTTTTCTATAGTCAGACCCTCCAATGGTCTGAGAGACAGTGAACTGGCCCCCTGTTTAAAAAGTTTGAGGATCATCTAGAGTCTAGATGAACAGAACACAGAGACAGAAATTAGAAAACTCAAAACTAAAATAACAGATCTGAAAAACATGGTAGCTCAACTGAAAAACTCAATGGAAAGCCTCTCCAGCAAGGTAACAGCAGCTAAGGACAGAATCAGTGAACTGGAAGATAAAATACAGAACAACTTCATACATTAGAGAAGATTGGAAAAGAACCTTAAGGCAAATGATTAGACAATGGAAAAAGTACTCAAAGAATGTGAATAGATGAAAATAGAAGTCTTTGATAAACTCAACAGAAACAACATAAGAATCATTGGAGTCCCAGAGGCCCAAGAAGGGGATCCACAGGAAGAATCAATAGTCAAAGACATCATCACAGAGAAACTCCCAGAGCTAAAGACTACATGCAATCAAATCTTGCATGCCTGAAGAGTACCAGCTAAAAGAGACCCAAAGAAAAACACCCCAAGACACATCCTAGTCACAATGATGAATCCCACAAATAGAGATAGAATACTGAAAGCAGCAAGATCAAAAAAAGAAATAACATTCAAAGGAGCATCATTAAGACTTTCAGCAGACATGTCACAAGAAACTCTAAAGGCCAGAAGACAGTGGTGGGATATTGTGACAAGACTGAATGAAATGGAGGCTTCACCTAGAATACTATACCCAGGTTTGAAGGAGGGATACATAGCTTCACGGATAATCAACAGCTCAGAAACTTTATATATGCAAAACCAGCCTTAAAAAAATAGAAAGGTCTACATTAAGACAAGATAGACCAACAGACACACCAAAGTTATACACAAAGATGACATTAAATCCCATGAAGATCATCTCCCTCAATGTCAATGGACTAAATGCACCAATTAAGAGACACAGAGTGACTAAATGGATCAAAAAGATGAATGCAACTTTTGCTACCTACAAGAAGAAACACACCTGAATAGTTAGAACAAACATAGACTCAAAATTAAAGACTGGAGGAAAATCATCCAAGAAAACAATAACCTTAAAAAAGCTGGGGTGGCCTATTAATATTAGACAACACAAACTTTAGACTCAGAAAAGTTGTAAGGGACATAGATGGACATTTTGTACTAATCAACGGATATGTGCAATGGATATGCAATGGATATCACACTACTAAACTTATACTCACCTAATGAGAGACCAGCAAATTATCTAACACAATTATTGACAAATTTGAAAGGGGAAATAAATAATTACACAATAATTGTGGGAGACTTCAACACGGCTCTGTCAACACTTGATAGGTCAACCAGACTGAAACCCAACAGAAATATACTAACCCTGAAAAGAGAAATGGAAGAAAGAGGCATAGTAGATCTATCCCCAGAAACCTGGATACACATTCTTCTCCAGTGTGCATGGGTCATTATCCAGAATAGACCAGATCCTGGCACATAAAACATACTTCCATAAAATTAAGAGGATAGAAAATTTGCAGGCTACTTTCACTGACCATCAGGCTCTGAAGTTAGACGTGAACTACAAAGGGACACAGAAGAAGAACATTAACAGCTGAAAATTAAACAGCTACTGAACAACCAGTGGGTCCTAGATGAAATCAAAGAGAAAATCAAGACTTTCCTGGAAAAAAATGACAATGAAGATACAAACTATCAGAATCTATGGGACACAGTAAAAGCAGTGATGAGAAGAAAATGTATAGCTTTGCAAGCACACATCAGGAAGGAAGAGAGGACATACCTCGATAGCCTAATGATTATGTTCATAAAATTAGAAAATGATCAACAAAAGAAACAAAAAATATGGAGACAGAAGGAAATAACAAAGCTTAGAGCAGAAATCAAAGAAGTGAAAACCCAAAAAATAATCTGAAAGATTAAACAAAGCAGAAGTTGAAAAAAAATGATTGATAGACCATTGGCAAAACTCACAAAGAGAGAAATTTGATAACCTGTACTAGAAATGAAAAGGTGACAATCAGTACAAATATTTCAGAGATTCAAAGGGTAATCAGAAACAATTTTGAGAAACTCTATGCCACAAAATATGAAAATATGTAAGAAATGGATACATTCTTGGACTCCTATAGCCATCCACAGTTCCACAGTTGAATAAAGAAGATGTAGCATATCTAAACCACCCCCCCATTACCATTGAGGAGATTAAAACGGTAATCAAATGTCTGCACCAAAACAGAAGCCCAGTCCCAGATGGATTCACTAATGAATTCTTTCAAACCTTTCAAGAGGAACTACTACTATGCCTGGCCAGGCTCTTTCATGAATCTGAAAAACCAGGTGCACTTCCAAAAAGCTTTTATGAAGCCAACATCGTCTTGGTATCAAAACCAGACAGAGATGCTGCCCAAAGAAAATTACAGAAAAATATCCCTGATAAACACAGATGCAAAAATCCTCAACAAAAAATCCTGGCAAATAGGATCCAATGTCTCATCAAAAAGATTATTCACTATGATCAATAGGTTTCATCCCAGGAATGCAAGGATGGTTTAACATTCATAAATCTATTAACATAATACACATCAACAACAGGAAAAAGAAAAATCACAGGATCATATCAATAGATGCAGAGAAAGCATTTGATAATGCTCCAAACAAGTGGAAGCAGAGATAAATAGATGGGACTATATTAAGCTGAGAATTTTCTGTACCTCAAAGGAAATAATGCCCAGGATACAAGAGCCACCCATTGAGTGGAAGAATCAACTCACCCAATACCCATCAGATAAGGGGCTAATATCCAAATTATACAAGGCACTGACAGAACTTTACAAGAAAAAACATCTAATCTCATCAAAAAATGGGGAGAAAAAATGAACAAACACTTTTTTTGGGGTAACACCAGGCAGCACTCAGGGGTTCCTCCTGGCTCTATGCTCAGAAATTGCTCCTGGCAGGCTCGGGGGACGGTATGGGATCCCGGGATTCAAACCACGGTCCTTTTACCTCTAAAGCAAACACCTTACCACTGTGCTATTTTTCCGGCCCCGAACAGACACTTTGATAAAGAAGAAATACAAATAGCCAAAAGGTACATGAAAAAATGCTCCACATCACTAATCATCAGGGAGATGCAAATCAAAACAACTATGAGGTACCATCTCACGCCACAGAGAACGGCACACATCACAAAGAATGAAAACAAGTAGTACTGGCGGGGATGTGGAGAGAAAGGAACTCTTATCCACTGCTGGTGAGAATGCCATCTAGTCCAACCTTTATGGAAAGCTATATGGAGATTTCTCCAAAAGCTGGAAGTTGAGCTCCCATACAATCCAGCTTACCACTCCTAAGGATATACCCTCGGAACACAAAAATACAATACAAAAATCCCTTCCTCGAACCTATATTCACTGCTGCGCTGTTTACAATAGCCAGACTCTGCAAACAACCAAGATTCCCTTCAAAAGATAAATGGCTAAAGAAACTGTGGTACACATACACAATGGCATATTATGCAGCCTTAAGGGAGACGAAGTCATGAAATTTTCTTATGCATGGATGTACCTGGAATCTGTTATGCTGAGTGAAATAAGTCAGGGGGAGAGAGATCGACACAGAATAGTCTCACTCATCTATAGGTTCTAAGAAAAATAAAAGACTTTTTTGTATTAATCCTCATAGACAAAGAGAGGAGGGCTGAAGGTCCAGCTCACGACATGAAGTTCACCACAAAGAGTGGTGAGTGCAGTTAGAGAAATAAGTACACTGAGAACTAACAGAACCATGTGAATGAACGAGAGAAGTGGAAAGCCTATCTAGAGTACAGGTGGGGGTGTGGTTGGGTAGGAGGGAGATTTGGGACATTGGTGGTGGGAATGTTGCACCTGTGAAGGGGGGTATTTTTTACATGACTGAATCCCAGGTACAATCATGTGTTTAAATAAAGATATTAATATTAAAAAATTTACCAGGAAAAATGATTATGTAGCTGTAATGTCATAACATACATACATATATATGTTATTTTAGAAAATAATTTTTAAGAAATAGTATTAAAATCTATGCACTTTATAACTTTATAATTCTACCATTATAATAAAATGCAATAAAATATGTAATTAAAAATCACTCTTGGCAGTACTCAGGCAGCCATATGTTATGGCAGTAATTGATCCTTGGTGGGCTGCATGAAAGGCAAGCTCCTTACTATCTTTCCTGCCCTGAGATTCCTATTGTTTGTTTGTTTGTTTGTTTGTTTGGGGGCTATCCCTGGCAGTGCTGGTATAGGCAGGGATCACTCCTGATGGTACTCAGGATATGAGGTGCCCGGGATTGAACATGGGTAGGCATGTGCAAAGCAAGTGCCCTCCCGACTGTGCTCTCTGTCACTCTGACCTTTTATTCTTACTCTGTCTAAGTAAATTTAGGAAACAGAGTCTGATTTTGGAGTAATATTTGTAGTAAATTATTATTATTTTTTAATTATGACAACAAAGATGCAAAGAAAGAGGACAGGGTAAAGTTACAGTGGAAGCCCAATCACCCATAAACAGAATTCTCGGTAGTCCCATTGATGATATCCCAGCCTTGAACTTTCAGCCAAAGAACATTAAGAAGAACAAAACTGAACCCATGTACAATACAATTACTTTGTCCCTCAAATCCCCAGTTGTAGTACATACTATTTCTTAGCAGCTCACAATATAATCTAAAGACATTAGACTTATGTAACTCCTTAAACATTGAGGGCAAAGTACATTTATCTAGTTCCATGCACATGCTAACTAGTTTAAGTTAACCTCAAAAGTTTTAGTGGGTTGTTTTTCTTAAGGATTGGAATCAAGGGAACATAGTAAAAAATGGTGTTAAAGTGGCATTTGTTTGCATAGGCCCACCAAAATATAAGGGACATGGAAAGAAAAATTATGGTCTAAATACAAGGAGACCCTACCCCTGAAGTTTCCTGGCACAGGACTGACTCTAGGCTCTAGGCAAACTAGTTTGTCCAATTCAAGTCATCGTCTGTAGTGGCAATACATCTCCATTCCTCACATAGTCTCTGTTGTTGGTATCATGATCCATATTAAAGATCCTGGAGTCTGCATATCCCATATTGCAGTCAGGATGGTGCAGACCATCCTCTTGTTTCACCTCACACTTAAGGGGCACTAGAGAGAACCATGTCCTGTAGAGCAGGTCATTGTTGTTGTCAAGTCTTCACAGTGTAAACGGAAGTCTCTTTTTAGGAGGTCGATGTCAGACCCTTGGTAGTGTCTTTCCTGGTAGAGGACTGCTTCCAGCTGTTGCTAGAAAAGACCTTGGATATTTCGTAGATAGCTTGCCTGGTTCCGGCGTGAATGGAGGATGCCCATTCTTCTGAGGCCTGTGCCAGGTCATTATATCAATGTTCAGGGTGTAAGGTACATTGTACTGAGATTTATTAGATAAGAACTTATCTATATGTATAGTGTTTTCCCATTTTAATGTGTCTATGCAAACAAGGATCAATGCCATGAAGCGTTATTGGTGCATCTGGAGGTAATAGGAACAAGACCAGCAATTTCCATGACATAGTTCAATCATAGGCATCAAACTGAGGGACAGTTCCACCAACAATCCTTACTGAACAGCTTACAAAGAAAAGACAAGATGAAAAGTGGATAGAAACATCATGGTAGAAGAATATTTCTAGAGTTACAGCAGTTAAAGAAAATACCCATAAAATATTCAAAAGATATATGTGTTCAATATGTGTTCAATTCGTGTCCTTCTAAATAGTTCTGGGATTTGTTAGATCTAATGTATGTCTTTGGTAAGAGATTAGAACTGTGTGTTACTGAAGTTAAGAAGGGTAAATCTGGGGTACTGATGGTTGGGAGGAGTATATGTTCGGTTTGCAAAATGTAAACTGGTATGAACTTGCCAGTGACAGCCTGAGTATAGCTGAGCAGCTATCTGCCACCCCCCAGATCAAACTCCACCCCCTAAGCCAACCTCTGGAGCCAGCCTGGGAGTGGGGAAAACCCAGGGTGCCCCATCAGCTCCTCCCAGGAACCCACCTGGAGATCCAGAGGAAAGGGGGTGAGGGGGGTCTGGTGACCCAGGTCCGGGCCCCCCTACCCTAGGCCGGGCCAAGAGGCCCCTGGCACATGCGGAGGTCTGCCAGTTGCCCGCCCGTGCCGGCTAAAAAAAAATGTAGTAAATTACTTAGTCAACTTAATTACATGGTTTATAATTAGTTTGACCATTTTTTTTTATTGATTGATTGGTTTTTTTGGGCCATAGTCAGAGGCACTCAGAGGTTAGTTACTCCTGGCTCTGTGCTCAGAAATCACTCCTGGCAGGCTCAGGGGACCATTTGGGATGCTGCGGATCTAACCAAGGTCTGTCGAGTACAAGGATAATGCCGTACCACTGCACTACCACTCTGGCCTTAGTTTGACTATTTTAAAGTTTGACTCTATTGTTATATTTTTGTTAATTCTCAATAAATTGTCTTTATGTATTCATTATATTTAATAAAATAATGTATTTATAGCCTTTTGTTTTATACCTAATTCGTATTATATGGAATGCCTTTGATATTAAGCAGCATGCCAAATAATCATACATATTTTCCCTCAGTTGTATATGGTATACACTTAGTTGTACATGAATAAGCAGCACATTACATAAATTATTTTTATCTATGTCAAGGTCATAATATCTTAGCTGTAAAGTGAATTAGTTGACTTACATTTAGTTGGATTATTTGCTGACAAAGGTTATTTTATTTCTCCTTTTTAATTGAGATAGAGTGACCTACAAGCTTATTTTGGATTGAATCTCAGGAGTACAATGTTTCAACAATGGCTTCTCACCAATGTCCCTCAATCAATGTCTGGGTTTCTTTTCCACTTTCCTGCCTGCCTCAATGGTTGGCATCATTTTTTTTCCTTTAAAGGCACTGTGAAATTGTTTACAATTTCATAGGGTATTATGCATAACATTTACCACCTGCCAGCACTCTTTTCTCCTCTAGAGTGACTACTTCACTGTTGTCATAGTGCTCTTCTCCCATTCACCCTGCCCCAAGTGGCAAGCTTCTTTTTTATTTTATAAGATGGTTTTATTTTTTAATATGTTTTATTTAAACACCTTGGTTAAAAACATGATTGTGGTTGGGTTTCAGTCATATAAGATGACACCCCCCCATCACCAATGTAACATTTACATCACCAATGACCCGAATATCCCTCCTCCCCTCCCCGCCCCCACCTGTACTCTAGACTGGCTTTCTATTTCCCTCATATATTCTCATTGTTAGGATAGTTCGCAATGTAGTTGTTTTTCTAACTAAACTCATCACTCTTTGTGGTGAGATTCATGAGGTCGGCTATAACGTCCAGCCCTCTCCTCTTTTATCTCTGAAAATTGTTGAGACATGTCTTTCATTTTTCTTAAAACCCATAGATGAGTGAGACCATTCTCTTTCTCTTTCTCTCTGACTTATTTCACTCAGCATAATAGATTCCATGTACATCCATGTATAGGAAAATTTCATGACTTCATCTCTCCTGACAGCTGCCTAATATTCCATTGTGTATATGTACCAGTTTCTTTAGCCAATCATCTGCTGAAGGGCATCTTGGTTGTTTCCAGAGTCTTACTATGGTAAATAGTGCTGCAATAAATATAGGAGTAAGGAAGGGGTTTTTGTATTGCATTTTTGTGTTCCTAGGGTATATTCCTAGTAGTGGTATAGCTTGGAATTTATGGGAGCTCGATTTCCAGTTTTTGGAGGAATCTCCATATTGCTCTCCAGAAAGGTTGAACTAGACGGCATTCCCACCAGCAGTGGATAAGAGTTCCTGTCTCACCGCATCCCTGCCAACACTGCTTGTTCTCATTCTTTGTGATGTGTGCCAATCTCTGTGGGGTGAGGTGGTACCTCATAGTTGTTTTGATTTGCATCTCCCTGATGACTAGTGATGTGGAGCATTTTTCATGTGACTTTTGGCCATTTGTATTTCTTCTTCATCAAAGAGTCTGTTCATTTTAAGACCAGTTCTCACATGCTTTATTTCTATTGTCTTTGGGCATTTATTAATCCCTTACCATATTTTTATATTATGCATATGAGAGAGATCATTCTCTGCCTGTCCCTCTCTCTCTAACTTTACTAGACAAAATACAATGCAGATCAAAGTTTCTTTCATAGAAATGGATATTTCTTCTTCTATGAGGGAGTTAACTTAAGTGCAATAATAGATAGGGAAGCACTGTGTAATTGGTGAAGAAAATGGTCAGCAGGAAGACTGCTAGAGGCAGGCAGTCTTTGCACGAGATTTTCTACTTACCTAGTAGCAACACTTGTGGAAGTTTCTCTCAGTCTCAGTTCATGAATGATGAAAATGTACTATTTTACTTCATCTTGCTGACTGTGACCCACTTGAAAGAATTTCTGACCCTGTTGCTCTGTTTGTGACAATCTTCTTTATCCCTGAAGATTGGCAAGCACAAGATCCAAAATACTAAGTGCTCTATTCTTTCCCCAGTAAGAGTGTTGGACATTCTGTTTTGTTTAATCAAAAATGTCCTTTTTATCTAGTGTTCAGAGTGTAAAATATTTCTCTGCATATAATCGATTAATCCATAAATGTTTTTTATTTTGAAATAATTTTATCATATAATACATTTATTTGGCATGCAATGCACTTATAATAGCAGTGCTTTTATAAAAATAGTAATGGGAGGCCAGAGAGATAGCATGGAGGTAGGGTGTTTTCCTTGCATGAAGACGGACGATGGTTCGAATTCCAGCATCCCATATGGTCCCCCATGCCTGCCAATAGCGATTTCTGAGCGTAGAGCTAGGATTAACCCCTGAGCGTTGCTGGGTGTGGCCCAAAAGCCAAAAAAACAAACAAACAAAAAAAGTAACGAGAATCTAAAGTTCTTAGTTTTAGAACAAGACATCTGATTTAGGATATAGAACCTTCAGGATAAGATTCATAATTTTCTTTTTTTAATTTGATTTTGAGATTATAATTGACAATGCTAAGTGCTTATCCCTGACTCTGCATTCAGGAATCACTCCTACTGGGGCTTATGGGGCCATATATGGTGCCAAGGCTAGAACCCAGGTCAACCATATGCAAGGCAAGAACTTTATCTGGTACATTATCTCTCTAGGCCCAGTTTCCTGATGACTACAAGAACTGTAGTCATCCTTGTCTAAGAGTTTGTTGGCTTGATAAACTATTTGTCCTGGCTCTGCCAAAACTAATCTATCTTTTCTTATTTTCAAAAGGGCACATTTTATAATGCAAACCTTTTTATTTTCTAGACAAGAGAGAAGTCAGCATCTGAGAGTTCGTTTTCACTGTTTGACTGCCAACACACTTCTGTATACAGAGAGATGCCCAGGTAGCCAAGGCTAATTAAACACTCAGTAAGAGGTTGGGAAGGAGAAAAAAAGGCAAAATCTATGTGGATTCCTCTAGAGAAGCAAAAGGCTGAAAAGGTCAAAGTTCCCTAGTGTGTGTTTAAAATTGTTTTAAATGAAAGAAGACACTGTTTTTATGTTCTCTATGTCCAAGTGTTAACAGGACAAGAAACACTTTTGGTTCACATTCTTTTGAAACCTTGAACTCAGCATGCTGAAGCTTTTTCCTTTCTTTTACTTCGTATCTCAGAAAGGCCATTCCAAATTCACTTGGCAATATTCAGACAAGCTATTTCCTAATCCTCAAAATAGCTTTTGTTTTGAGTGTTTCCCAAAAGTCTTAAAATATGTTCATGGGCTGTATATATTATTCATTTACTAACCTTTTGATTGAAAATCCTTAGAATAAAACTTGAAAAGAAGAGACTTTTGGAAGTTGTAAATCTACATGAACAGAAAGGCACATTAAATATCACCTTTTAATAAAAAATATAAAATGGCATGCATTTAAACTCATAACAGCATCTGAATTAAATCTCAGAATAATTTTATTGGGTAAAATGAATACTAAATAAACAGGAAAGGTTTATAAAGTGATTTGAAATGCAAAGTTATTTCCGATAGTTTCACATCTTAAAAAATAATCTATAAATTCTATGTCCTCTCCTGTCCTCAAGAAACATGCACTTTCTTTTACTAGGGGAATGGATTTTGGGCCAGGTCTGGTGGTCCTCAGGAACTTCTGGTTCTGTGCTCAAGGTTACTCCTGGCAGTACTTTGGGGTGGCATGTTATGCGAGGGATTGGACTGGGATTGATCACATGCAAGGATGATGCCTTAGTTCTTATACTCTCTCTGGCCCCAATATTTTATTTTCTGATATGTTAAAATCATCTATTTCCTTGCCCAACAAATATCTGTTGAGCACTCTCTGGTATTGTGTATGAATTAGTGATACTCTGGAGGAGAAAATAGAAAGCAATCCAATAATTATACTTGTCAATATATAACCAAAGACTTTGATTTGTATTGTAAAGTAAAAATAGAAAGTCTGAATAATAGAGAAGAACATTATGGAGGAGTGATATTCTAAAGAATGACTAGGAGTTAACTAAGAAAAGAACAAACTACAACAAATTGAATGATGATCCTGATATGGGAAAAAGATCAGTATGTGTGAGACCGTGATATAAGAACCAGTGTGTCCAGGGCACACAAAGTGAAGGAGAAAGTTTTCTACAATGCAGGCAGAGACTGGATTTTGCATAGTGTAGAATCTTGCTAAGGATTTAATTTTTATGTTGTGAAAGCCAAATTAAGTTCTTAAAGTGCTTAAAGCAAATAATTGACAAAGCTTATAAAAATCACTTGTTCTATGTTTAAATGCTAAATTACATATAGTGACAAAGGAAGACAAGAGATTGGGGATATTAAAAACAGTTTAGGGAAAATGGATATCAATAGTGATGGAGAGATAAAGTAGAGATGTTTGCGAACTTGTTGAAGATAAAATCAGGGGAAAGTTATTACAGTTCCTATCTAGTGAACCTGTTTCAGAAGGCACACATTTTCCTGATTGCTGAAGACCAGGTGGCCTTTATGTGACATCAGCAAGGTGGCTGCTGAAGAAGGTAGACATTATTAGACTGTCTCATGGTAAAAGTCTCACTCAGGAAAAGGGAAGTCAGAATTATGGCAAGCTAGCAGCCACGCTAAGGTCAGAAGCAACAGCTGGTAATTCTCTTGGGAAGGCTTCCTGAATGAAGCAATGAAGCTTGACATTCAATACTGGCTATGTATCCAGTGGCTCATGATTTTACAGGCAGCTCTCTTCATGCCCCAAAGTAACCCAAGAAAGTGAAATCTGCCACGTTACCTGATTTACCTTTGCAGAAGTTCTTGGTGTTCTTGAAATAGCCGTTGCCTTCTGATTTGTAATACAATATTCATCCTTCCACCATTAAATGGAAGTTGGTGTTCTTTAAAGATTTTAGAGTAAAGAGTTAGCATCCTTGAGGCTAGGGTGCCTCTTAACTCTTATAGAGGTGTACATTTTAGAAACTCAGTTACTATTATATTTAAAACTTGGTTGATAAGGTGCCAGAGTGATAGCACAGTTGTAGGGTGTTTGCCTTGCATGCTGCTGATCCAGGATGGCCCTGGGATAGATCCCCTGTGTCCCATATGGTCCCCCAAGCCAGGAGCAATTTCTGAGCGCATAGCCAGAAGTAACCCCTGAGCGTCACCGGGTGTGGTTAAAAACAAACAAATAAAAAAAAACTTGGCTGATAAAACAAACACTTTTGCAGGTTGTTGTGAAAATTATGTATAAACAGGTACTTGAAGGGTCTAGGAATAACCATTCAATAATAATCTATAAGCATTTTCTTATTAAAATATACTGTTAAAATTTCTTTATTTTATTTCTCATTTTTTCTTTTCTTTTTTTGTTTTGTTTTGTTTTTGGGTCACACCCGGCAGCGCTCAGGGGTTACTCTTGGCTCTCAGAAATTGCTCAGAAATTGCTCCTGGCAGGCTCAGCGGATCATATGGGACGCTGGGATTCGAATCACCGACCTTCTGCACACAAGGCATGCTATCTCTCCAGCCCCTACTTCTCATTTTAAGTATTTTTTCACATTCATGGTTTTACTTATAGTTTGACAGTATCTTGCAATTATTAAATATCAGATATCATAAGATGATGAAAATAGAGAGATGAAGCTCTTCATAATCATATAGTCTATGTCCTTATAGACAATATACTTGAAGATCTTGTCATTTAAAAGAGGAAGGTTAGTCTTTTTGGGGGGAGGCCACACCCAGTGATGATCAGGGGTTACTTTTGGCTCTGTGCTCAGAAATTGCTCCTGGCTTGGGGGACCATATGGGACATCAGAGGATCTAACCACGATCCTCTAGGTTATTGAGTACAAGGCAAACACCTTACCACTTGTGCCACCTCTCTGGTCCCAGGAAGATTAATTTTTAACATGTGTCAGGAACTTTAGGTTGTTGACCAGACATGAGTCCTTTTCCCCTTTATATATTGTACATAACATTCCTCATCCTGCTTTGCAATTGAATATAATACTCACAAAAGGAATGCTAAGAGGAATAATATGTGTGCCACATTGGGCTCAATTTTTTCTCTCTCTCTTTTTCTTATACTTACAGGTGGATAAAAATGGTACTGAATGAGAAAAACAGAAGCAGAATACTCCAATGCTTAGACCTTAAGGAAGTTTTTCATGATAGGATGCTAATGGCAAGAGCCATAGCATCAAACAAATAAATGGGACAACACGGCAACTTATGCCATAGACTCTTGCTACAGTGTTCCTTCATTGAGTATATTTTTGCAATTTATTTTCAATTTAAGCTAGTTTACTCTTATATCATTAACACCCATGTTTTCAGTTTACTTTCAGTAAAGTAACCCTGATGTTCTAGACCCCTTAGATGATAATTCATGGTGTAGACTCCTCTTATAGTCTCATTACCATATTGCTTAGTATTCTAGGCTTGAAAATTATGATTGATTTAAAAATGTTCTGTGCACAGTCTAACCCAAGAAGCCTTTCTTCAGACAAGTTTACACTCATCAATGATAATTTGCCTAGAAATTGAAAAACCTTTCCTTTTGATTTGCCTGCTTTATATTTTTTAAGTGCTCTGACCCATTTCACTGGGTCAGTTTTTGAAATGTAACTTATGGATCAATCTTCAGTGTCTGTGCTGTGTGTATGCTGGACACCTCTATGTCTAATATCTATCTGCTATCTGTATCATCCATAATATCTATCTAAATTGTATATAGGTCTTCCCCTGTTTTATATAATAAAACCTTTCTTTTCCCCCTACCCTGCTTACCACTTTACAAATCCTATTCTATCCTTTCACTTTCTCACCTCTGATCTGTTTTTGTTTTCTCTATATTTAGTCCTTTTTATTCTCAGTTCTTAAATCCTCAGAAACCGAAACGTTCCCCCCCACTTCTCCCAGTCAGCTGCCAGCCAGCTCCCCAAATGAAAGGACGGCCTCCCACCTTACCTTAGCCTGGGAAGAAGCTACCACCAACTTTGCTGCTGATTTGCTCTTGGCAATACCCTTTCTTCCACCTCCCTTCTCTGTGGACTGTTTCTTGATATCAGATTTGGTTTTTGAGAGACCCTCAGCTCAAGGACATTTCCTGTTCCATGACTGCTGGAAGTCATTTCTCAGATTTCATAAGACACATCACAGACTGAAGCCATGCTCCAGATTTTATTTCCCACCAGACTATTTCAGAAGACTTAAGGGGACATGTATGTTTCCTTTGTCTATTTTTTAGATGTATTTCCTTAATAAGTGTAATTATTGTGAATTTCCTTATGTAGATGTAGTTTTCGCTTTTCCTTTTTAGTTTTACTTACTAGGAAGTTATAGTAGATAAGTTTCTGTTGGGGTCTTATTTCAGGTTAGAACCAGGTTATTGGGATTGTTTAGTTTGTTATTTTTACCTCCATATCAGTAGTAACATATGGCATTGTTCCTTTTTGCATAGGTACATTAAAATGGGAGAAATCTTACATAGAGAAAGACTTCTTATCTTTTTTTTTTTTTTTTTTAGTTTTTGGGTCACACCCGGCAGTGCTCAGGGGTTACTCCTGGCTGTCTGCTCAGAAATAGCTCCTGGCAGGCACAGGGGACCATATGGGACACCGGGATTCGAACCAACCACCTTTGGTCCTGGATCGGCTGCTTGCAAGGCAAACACCACTGTGCTATCTCTCCGGGCCCCAAGACTTCTTATCTTAAAGGCATAGGAACTCATAAATTTTATAATACTGTGGGGCCCTTTAACATGAATATTTTTCATAGTGACTTGACTTAGGCTTCAGTTGATCGGACTTTGACCATTCACTCTGAACCTTGGATCCTATCCTTGGAAGTGACACAGCTTTTCTGCAACAGCTCTAGGAATCGAACTTCTCCTGGGGGAGACCCTAATGCTGCCCTGGCAGTGATTTGCTTTAGGGTGGGTTTATATGACACCCTGACAACTTGTAAACAGCATAATGTGCTTTCAGGACAGCTTTTCTTCCTTGCCATCTAAAGGAGACACTTCAGGACACCCTGGCTTAAACATAGAATCTGTACAATAACCAAGATCTCTAAGTACAGAAACCCGACTGTGACAACTGGGATTGAGGAAAACTTTTCCTGGGATCATGTAGAAAGACTTTGGGATTAGACAAATTAATATGTTCGTAGCCTGTAGTTGTTCTTACGGCAGGATGCTTCATGTGTAGGGACACTGTTGTTTTAGGCCACAGTTTTTTCCCTTATATTTCCTCCACTTTTGCTGTGCCTATGCAAAAAACAGCCACATTTTTTAATCTTTTAGATATGGACTCCCTCCTTTTTCATAGAACCTTGAGACAAGAATTATTTTTTTATTTAAACAACTTTATTACATACATGATTTTGTTTGGTTTTAGTCATGTAAAGAACACCACCCATCACCAGTGCAACATTCCCATCACCAATGTCCCAAATCTCCCTCCTCCCCACCCAACATCTGTGTTAGGAACTGAGGCACAATGAGAAAAAAGTACATAATTTCTCTCATTAAAAATAGTTAGGGGCCAGAGTGATGGTGCAAGTGGTAGGATGCTTGCCTTATCTGGTCTAACCTAGAACGGACCGAGGTTCGATCCCCCAGGGTCCCATATGTTGCTGCAAACAAGAAGCTATTTCTGAGTGCATAGCCAGGTAAAGCTCCGGAGTGTCACCCAGTATGGTCCAACCCCCCCCCCCAAAAAAAAAGTAAAGAATACCACGGTTGCTTGAGAGAAATGAAACAAATAACCTGAAGTCAATTATAAAAACAATTATAAAATTCAATTTCACTGTGAGCTGAGGATTGATTATCATATTTAATATAATTTGTAGAAGAGTTTGCTTTATTAAAAAAATCCAGTTTCTAAAATATGAACATCCATGTTTAAAGCCAAAACTACATTAAAATCAGAAGTAATATATATATTTGTTATGCTCTAAAAGTTCAAACTACCTTAAGCTTGATAATGTGTTAAAATCCATAAGACTCACTAAAAGCAGCTATGCCCACATTTTGTTTATTAGTATTTGTAAAAGGATAGAAATAGATTAAAATGAGCCAGGAAGAGACAAATAGAAAAGAGCTCAGGAATATACTATATATATATATATATATATATATATATATTTGTTTTACTATTACAGAGAGGGCAGCATTTCTCATCCAATATTGATATCAGTACTTAGTTTTTTTCCCTTGTCAGTACTTAGTTTTTATTGGCAGTGAGGTAAGTTCCCTTCAAGTCTGGTGCTGAGTTTTTTTTTTTTTTTTTTTTATTAAGTATCCATCATGTTGGCATGAATGGTTGATCTGTCTAGATAGCATGTGATCCAACATTCCCACTAAGCACATTTGCTCTCTGGTGTAACTTCCATTTTCTCAGTTATATTATTCTAATATTCATTATGATTCAAGAACCCCAGGGAACTTAAGATACTTCTGTCCAAAATGATTTTGTAAGGCCAAGAGATATGCAGTAAGTACACATGGTCAAAATCTAGTCGTCTCTTTTGATTTAACTTCTAAAGTCAAATTAAATTATTTTGCATAATTTTACTTTGTGTGTGTGTGGGGGGTGGTTAAAAGGGCCGAGTGCTGGATCTTTCCAAGAAGTGTAGAAAAAACAAAAGGCCATTCCCAGCAATACTTGGTCAAATGATGTGGAGCTCCTTATGTCCTGATAAGGCTAACTAGAGCCTGGGACTAGAGCCACACCCGGGGTGCGTGGTAGGTTATGTGGTGCTGGGGTTCAAATTCAGGATGAGGACATACTTACTTTTAATTTTAAATAATTTATTGTGATCAATGTGAATTACAAGTTTTTCACAGTTCTATTTAAGGTACATAGTGACAGTGAATTAGGGCCATTTCTTTTTCTGTAGGTGTGTATTAAACACCAAATGCTGATGCTCAAAGGTTACTTCCAGCTCTGTGCTTGGAAGTTGCTTGTGGAGTTCTCCCAGGACCACGTGATGCAGGGAATCAAATTAGGTTGTTTGGGTTAAGACAAATGCCTAAATATTTGTAGTATTTGTCTGGCCCTCGTATATACTTTGTATGTGCCTCAAACCATTGTTCCTTTTTACTGGACCCTCATAGTAGTTTTGTATGTTTGTTTGTTTGTTTGTTTTGGAGCCATCTCCAGTGCTACTCAGGGCTTACACCTGGCTCTGTGCTCAGTGTTCACTCCTGATAGTTCTCCAGGAACCATATATGGTATCAAAGATTGAACCCTGGCCAGCCACAGGCAAGCCGAGCACCTTAATCTCTGTACCATGTACAGGCTTCTATTATAGTAGTTTTTGTTTAAAAATAACCACAAATTACAGTGACTTTTAGGCTTTGTTGTCTAAATATTATCTCTCTAAATTGCAATTTGGAAATTATGCTGTTTGGAATAGAATGCTTACAATCAGTTAGTACAGTTTTAAATATATTACAATGGATGGCAGTTGTAAGTAGTAGCTCTAAAAACATGGATTTGACTTAAATTTTTAAAAGTATGTGTTACTAAAAGGCCATTCTTATCCTGGCACCATAATATGTAATATAGTGCAGAGGAATATTCCATGTTGTCACACAGAAATGAAGAAGACTCACTTTATTTTTCTATTTGGACCACCATGTTTACTTTTATGCAGTGTTTTAAAGTGGAATCTTATTTAAAATGAACAAATAAATATTAAATTGGATTATTCTTTATTATTTATATTTTTAGTTTCTTTGTAACTATGTCAATATGATGCATGAGACAACTTGGTTTCATAAAGAAGATAAGAAATTCAATGAGGAAACACAGAAACAGAAAACTGACAAATAGAATAAACAAGTATATCACAATTCAAAGAAAGAACTTGAGGATTTTGCCAAGGAGACTGTAAGATATACTAACTTTAAGCTATAAGAATGTATAAAACAACTTCTAAGAGTTTTGGTTATTTCATTATATGATGCTGTTAAGTTACAAAGGGATCAGAAAAATAAAAGATTAAAAAGAATTGAGAAATTATTTATATGTCTGGCTTTACCTATCATCTTTCTATAACACTGTACCTAATAGAGCAAAATAATGCCTATTTATTATTAAAATGAGGGAGCCTTCTTCTAAAGACTACACTCACTTACTTTCCTTGATGTAATTCCTATCTGAACTCAAAATTGAAAACATTCAGTATAAGAAAACAATGGGGGGAAAAAGCACGTATCACATTACTTCTTTTTTTTTTAATATAAATTTTTATTTTGATCATAGTGGCTTACATATTGTTGACAATAATATTTTAGGTACACATTTACATAAAATCAGGGGGGATTCCCATCGTCAAATTGTCATCCCTACGCCTCCATTTCTATCCTACCTCCCTTTTCCTTTTCCCTCACCCCAGGGCGGCTAGAATATGTGGTCCCCTCTGTATCTAACCCACTACTTAGTAGTCTTGCACCTGTTTGGTCTTGATGCCTCCCTTATTTCCCCCTCTAACTGGAGTCAGGACTAGCTAGTTCAAGTTGCGTGGTTTTGTTTGAAGGAGAAAAAAGTAATAAACTGGGGTAAGAGTCTAATACCCCGAAAATGGGCGGAGTCCTTCTAAAGGCTCTCATCATCAATCTGGGAGATGGAGAAAAAGTAGGTGAAACACTCCACTAGTACCAAAAGAAGTGTCAAATATCCAGTGAGGGCTCCAGCTATATCGATAAGCACCACACAGAGCAGACAAAACAAACAAACAAACAAGTAGAAAAAAAAACAAAACAAAAACAGACAAACAAAAATCACGCCATGATCTTGAATTAAGAAACATGGCATAGCACATAACGAAAGAGAAGAAAGGAAGAGAAAAAAAAATAAGTATAATTGGGGACTACACTTTCAATAATCACACCCAAACAGAGAAATCGACCAAAATAGATTGGTAAATCAAAAATAATAATAACAATAATAAATAAAGGTAATATATATATATTTATATCAAAAAAATAACCAAGGTTTTGTGCTTTTTGTATTTTTGTTTTTTCCCTCCTGCACTGGCACAGTAAATATTGAGGTCATTCGAAAAAGAATTCACTTGGCCTAAGAGATATGGGATTTCTCCGTCCTTGGAGCATACTGTCATGGGATCAACTCTAGACATTGCTCAGGATCCTTTACTTTCCAGGTGGTGTTTTTTTTTTTTTTTTTCTTCTTTCTTTTTTTTTTCCTTTGGTGTGTGGAAGACTTCTGCTCTGTGTTTAGAGGTCTCAGTATCTGTACAGATCCTGAGGTGGGACTTATGATGAAGTCAGTCTTTGTGGTTCTAGAGGTTCTGTTACCTCAGTGTCATTTTAATCCATCTTCTGTGGTTGATGATCTTGGTCTTTGCACTGAGCCTAGGGTGGCACCTAGGATAGCGTCTTTCTTTGTGCTCCCAAAAGCCCCATTCCGTTACAATTGTCTCTGCCGGATCTTTGGGGCTGGGGATCATGATTCTTGTACATTACTTCTTTTTAATCTTAGAAAACTTTTTCCCCTTGACAGTGAAAATACTGGGGTCAGAAAAGCTCGTACAGCAGAAAAGTCCTTTGCCTGCCTTGAAACTGTCCCAGGTTTGATTCTCAGCACTACATATGGTTCCCTGAGCAACTATTGGAGTGATCACTGATCTCAGAGCCAGGAGTAAGTTCTGAACACAGCTGGGTGTGACCCCCTCCAATAAATAAAAATAAAATCTATCAGTATAACATTTATTTTGATTTCAAGTGCATTGAATAGAGCAAAAATTGCATATAGCTTTGGGGAAATCTGAAAAGCTGACAAAAAGTCTGAAGGTTCAATGTGCTCTCTTTAGATCTTTAAATTGTTTCAAGTGCACTTGCTTCATAACATCCACGTCAATGAGTTATGATATGCTTCATTACTAAAATTCCCAAATGAGCTTGGAATTAAAAATATGGAAAGCAAAAATGTGTTACTCTTAAAGATTAGTTTGTTTTGTTCACTTTACATGCTTAATCACTTCTCAGAAAGAGAAAGACATTCCCCTTCATATAGGGTACCTTGTTTCACCTCTGCATTGTCTGCATGGAATAAAAATGTTCTCTCATAGAATTTGGCATTTATGATGCCAATATCAGTTCACCCTTTTATAAGGTATGCAGAAGTATGTTTCTATAACAGTACAAACTAGAAAATTTGAAGGTTTCCTTCTGTGTAAAAATGTCTTGGTTTTGAACAGTAATTCTATAGACTTTCCTTAACAATCTTTTATTTTTAAAAGCGGGTCATGTGCATCCAGAATTGGCCTTGAGCCATACAAGGAAGAGGGGACATGACCTTAATGAGGCCTCTACCATTTCCCTGGTGCATTTGCTTTCCTCATTCTTGAGAAAGAAAATTGATATCTTCTGCTCTGTCATCAAACTTTCTACTCCACCTTACCATTTCTTACTATCAGCTGTGACTTCACATATGAAATCACTTAGAAAATAGAAGTATTCAGAATAGAATTACCTCATTTTCCCATCATCAGACTGACTGACTTTCATATATGTGTGTAAGCCAATTGTCTCGGGTTACAGTGATGAGCTCTTTGCTTCTATGAGCCTACTGGTTCCATTCCTTCTACAAGGGTTGTCATCTCCTCTCTTCAGCTAAATAATTTCTTGACTAGATTATCCTCACGTGTTTTAAATCTAATAGCCCCTAACGTACAAATAAACCCTACTCAATCCTACCTTCATACATAGTCCACATATTTTCTCATCTCCAGTTGAATACTGGGATGACTAGTACTGATACCAGATGTACTCTATCATCTATATTTGAACTCATTTCAATCAGATTGTTTACCCCACCACCTCACACAATCTTCTTTTGTTAATGGAATATTGGTTTTCAATTGTCCAAGACAAAAGTAAATTCTGGGCACTGTGTCCCCCTCTGCAATGCCCCACTTGTACTCTCAGTAGCATTTTACACCCTTGAGAGATCTCTCCTGGGAGACAGCATGATTTATTTCAGCATCTGAGGCACCAATCTCTTGGTCTTTGAATCCTCAGTGTCCCTTCTCTTCACTTTACTTTAAATGTTGGAGCTCTAGACCTCAGTTCTTTTTTCTTTCTTTCTTTTTTTATATATACCATCTTTATTTAAGCACCGTGATTCCAAGCATGATTGTAGTTAGTTGGATTTCAGTCAAAAATAGAACAGCCCCTTCACCAGTGCATCATTCCTACCACCAATGTCCCCCTTCCTTCTTTTTCCCCTTATATTTATATACTTTCAGCTTAACTTCATTCTTTTTAAAACTTTTAAAAATTGTTAAATAGTATTAAATATCTTAAGTTTATTCCAGTCTCAATTTTTTAGCTACTACTTTCCTCCTGAGATTTGAGACTTGTGTGTGTATGATTATTTTATATTTTTTTCTGATGACTAGGAGGTATCTCAAATATAACCTACAAAATATAATTCTAATTTCCCATCTAAAGAAAATACACTCCCAAGATTCTTACATTGAAAAGTGGTCTTATATTTTTTTTATGGTTCTAAAATCAGTAATCAAAATAAAATTATTTTCCCACCCTTTAAGCCCAATTCGTTAGCAAGAGCTTTTAGGTCTACCTTCCTAAATATCTTGAATTTAATAGTTTCTCACCATTGTCTTTGCTCCAATATTTTCTGAAAAAAAAAATCTCATGCTATGTATAAACTTTCATCATGTCCCCAAATTTGGATTTTTATTTCCTCTTTACTAATCCTAGATCAGTTTCCCATTACATTTCTGATAAAATACATTATGCTACATTATCTGTCCCTTGCACAACTCTACTACCACTTTCTAACTCTTTGCAATTGAGCCACACGAACCTTCTAGATGATCTTCAGATATGTTTAATGTCATTACACAGCTATGCCACCCAGTGTGGTTTATCATTCTCCCATCACAGATAATCTAGGTTTCTGTTCAGTTATCTCAAGTGCTTCACTTGGTTGCATAAAATATAATATTTTTTATTTTGTGTCATTCTTTTCTCACCATATTTATTTTATTTTCATCACCAATGAACTTTTCTCATTTATTTAATTTTGCTCATTATTAATATTTTAAATAAAATACATTATGTTTTCAGTATTCTCTTCTTGAATGTTCAAAGACATCCTTATCTTGGTACCTGGAATATATTTTCACCCACATCCTGACTTCATTAAAATTAAGCATCTAGTGCTGCATTAAAATGAAATCGCTCAAATTTTCTCATTTGTGCACTAGTACAATCCTTAATTTAAAAATGCATGGTCCGGGGATAGATGATATTTCAGTTCTGCCTGATAATTTTCATTTACCTATATCTTTTTTCTGCATATTGTTGCAAGTCCTTTACTACATACGATTTTATTCTAATTGAAAATAGCAGTATGCAATATAGGGTAAATAAATGTATTAATTTTTTATGTAGAAATGTGAAAATAAAAAAGTGAACTAAAATAGAATTTTCTATAATCCACAGAAATAGGAAAGACAGATTTTATTAGTTTATTATTATTTTTTAGTTTATTATTAAATGATTAGTTCAATCATTTAAAAATTACTTTATTTAAGCCTTATGATTATTCACCATACAGTTGATTTTTTTCACAATGACAAACTTGTTTATGATTGAGTTTTACTCATACAATGTACTCATAAAATATACTCACTAGTGCACAATTTCCCCCTTAAATGTCCCCAGTTTCCCTCCTGCCCCCTCCCCTGCTCTCTCCCTTGCCTGCTTTGGTAGGCACATGAAGAGGTGAACTAGAAGAAACTTAAGTGCAGTAGTGGAGGGTCTTGGCTACTTTGGGAGTGGTGAGGTTCATTAACAGTGTATTGTATGTTAACACTATGTATTAAAACTATTGCAATCATATGATCTAAACTATACTACTACTACTACTACTACTACTACTACTACTACATTGACAAAACAAAAATAAAAAAACAATCCCCATATTTATGCACCTCTGATGTATTTCACTCACAAAGCAACTTAAAAATAAAATAGCAAATGAATAAAAATCTAACTAGAGTTATGAAAAGGTAGTAAAAAAATAAGAAAAAGTGGGAGAACAGAGAAAACTGGGGCATGCTTAGCCTGCAGCAGAAATAAAATGTTTAGTAACTGTGGAATAATATTAATTTCAGAAATTTTATTTCTAAGAAGATGCTCATGCAATTTTGATAATTAATTAGTGGTTTAGCGACAATTGACTTTGATTTTCGGAGTTGCATCTTCCAGCTGCCAAGGGGGGTAGATCATGCAATGCCCATGCAATATTAAAATGAGCCTTCTCTATGGAAAGCATGTGCTCAGGCTTTTGAGCTATCTCTCCAGACAGGTATTTTTATTAATCATGATTGTATTCAACTGAAAGTTTATTTGTCGATAGATTTTATATAAGAGAAATGTGACAAATTAATCTGTGGTAGATTAAACTTTGAAGGCAAAAAGAAACCAGCATAATATTATAATGAGTATTCGTTTTCATATCCAAAATTCCTCCCAGAGATTTTACATTTTATCTCTTAGCTAATATGTGCTTATATATTAATTTTCCAAATTAAATGATGTCAAATCTCATAGGCACCAAGAAAATATATTAGTGGCCTAGACAAGGTTGTAGTCGTGTATGACAGAAACGTGATCTAAAAAATCACATTTCTTAAATCTCTGTCTGTGACAGACACAGATGGCATCATAAGTCCCTAACACTTAATCCTGAACAAGAAGCATCCTTATTTCTTTCATGGAAACACTTAAATATGTCACAGAACAATAAATAGTGGTTATGGCAAATTGGTTGAGAGCACTGGCATTTTCTTTCTTTGTGGTAGAATAAAAAAGATATGGGATACACTGTAGCACTTCAAAATACCTAAAAACTTGAATGTGTGTTTGAGTTTATTCTTTCTTCTGTTTTATAACTTTTCTCATTATTTCTTTCCAACTATAGACTAAGAGAACTCACAGCCTAAACTCTTCACTCATAAGAGCTATAAATGATGAAATTTCCCTTACATAGTAAGAAACTATATTTCATAATTACAAGAATGTATTCCTTCTTCAGACATTTGTATAATTTTTCCTGGTTAGGTAGACTCAGAACTTACAGTCTAAAATTACCTGGATCTAAGTAAATACATTTAGATAATTTGAAGTTGTAGAGAGTCAATTTTCCACCTGTGGTGTTGGAACTTTACAGTACTTTAAGAGTTTGACAGAACTTTACTTTTGGGGGAATTTCTAAATAGAAAAGCTCTCCTTCCCCCAGTGAATTTGTTACATTTATGCTCTTTGCTTCACTCTCCGCAATGGAGATGGGTCTTTATCTCAGTCTGCAATGTGTATTTTAAACTTCTTCCCTTTTGGAAAGCCCATCTTCAATATTGAACATGGATCTCTCTTTCTTCCCCTCAAATGCTTCTAATTGATTGTCTTTAAATCAAATTACTTTACTGGGTTAAAGAAAACAGGCTTTTTAGACTTTTGGAGGGTTCTCGTTTCATAGTTGCTTATTGTTCCTTTAATTCCTAGAGGTGTTCCGACTAATGCAGGGTCATATCCCTGAGACTGAGCCTTTCTTGAGTATATGGGAAGATAATTAGCCAAAGAAAAAGTATTGAAACAAAAATCTTGAATGTAATCAGAAGAAAAATATTAGTAGATATTGTAAGATTGAAGAGAAAGCCTGACAGATGTCATAGAAAGACCAAAAAATAATCAGAATATACAAAAAAAACTAAAATGAAAAATGAAAACATGTATAATCAATGACATCCACAATAGAATACATAAAGATGTTTCAACACCTAGATACATTGTTTTGTAAAATGTCAACTAAAGGAAAGAAATAAGGAAAGAAAGAGGGAGGAAGAGAAGGAAGAGAAGCTTGTTGAGGAGGATGAGATGGTAGATGGTCAGGAAGAAATGTGGAAAGAGAAGGAGAAAGAAAAAGGAGATAGGGTAAAGGGATGGGAATATTGAAGAGAAAAAGAGTGAAGATAAGGATGAAGGATAATAACTATTATAAAATTATGAGAAATAAAATTAAAGAACTAAATGCAAATCTATCAGTAAAAGTAATTAGTATAAAATTAATAGACTTTATAATTAAATATCATATAATGTAAAAACAGGATAAAAAAGTCTTAAATATGGCACACAAAAATATTAAAAGTAAAAATACAGAAAAATATAGATTTATCACTAGCCACTAAAAGCATATGTGTAATCTGCCAGTCAAATAACCTTTGAAGCAAAAGGGTTATCCAACAAAAAAAAGAATTGATATATGATAAACATCTAATTATTAAAATGTACAATCTACATATTTTTGCATTATTGCATGAAAATGTATAAAACCATTATGGAGAAACCTACAATAAATCTTGAAGAACAGTTATCAAAATTGGCCTCATCCTAAAATATAAATTCATAAAAATGTAATTATTTAAATTATTTATAGCAAAATAAAGTGAATAATAAAATAATTATGTATAAATTATTTTTTGAAAATTAAAGACTCTCTAAAATAATTAAAAATGAATAACAAATAAATTTTATGTTGAAATTGTGAACTATAACAATCAAAATAGTGAATTTATAGCTTCAAATGCTTAGACTAGAATGAAAGCCAAAAATAAATGATCTAAGCAGTCTAAGAAGTTAGAAGAACAACAAAATACAAAGAGAGTAGAAGGAAGGAAATTGTAAAGATAAGAGGAAATTAATTAATTGGAAAACAAATATACAGTGGAGAAAATAAACTAAGGCAAAAGTCCATATTTTTTAAAAGAAGCTAATAAAACTTTAGATTATAAAGATGAAACAGTACAAATAAACAATATTAGCAATAAAAAATAAGATAGCTACAGATCATGTTGAAACTAAAATAGTAAGAGAAAAATGATTAAAATAACCATTTTCAAAGCACATGAAAACTTAGAGAATAATTATTAGAAAATTATAATTTAATAAATGACTCAAAAAGAAATGGATGTATGAATTTTTTCTATCCTTCACATAAATTTAATGACTATTAGACATTTATTTATAAGAAAAACTTATTCTATGTGGTTTAGAGACAGTTCTATGTTTAGAAATATACTTTATATTCCCTTTAACTTTTCTGAATAGCTAATAGCAGCAACATTCTCCAACTGTTTATTTTAAATAAAACTAATATGACCTGATTTTCTACATAAGATAAGGAAAATTTTAGAATGGACAATTATGGGCTAACTGCATTTCTGATCATAGACATAAAATACTAATCCAAACAAAATAGAGTTTACAGAAAGAAAGTAGAGAGAGAGTGGGACACACTGGAGTAAAATAAAAGGGTCAAAGACAGTGAAGGAGGGAAATGACTTTTGATAGTAAATCAAACATACTAGATACAAAAATTGATTAATAATTCGTTAACCTAGTATTATAAATGTTTTAGACCAATGTAGGTCAACTAAAATCACTTCAATATTTTTATTCTTTAAAATATTTATTAAGTCACAATGTTTTTCAAAATTATTCATAGTTGTGTTTTAGACGTGCTGTATTCCAGCATCAATCTCACCATCAGTGTCTCATTGTTCTCTTCCCTCCACCAGACATCCCAGGTCCCTCCCAGCCCCCAGACCGCCATCTTAATAGGAATATTTTAAAGTTTGGTTGTTGAAATTTGTATCTCTTGTTTTCAGTGTTGTGGACTCTGTGATTTGGATATTTTGCTAAACACCAATATACACCTTTATACACCAATGTACTATGATCCCCTTGACTCCTGTTCCCTGTTGCTTCCTGTCTCCTTCCTCCCTAAATTTCTTTCTTTTCTCCGTCTTTCTACAACCTATATTCTGTGTCTAAGAGGGATCTAGGCATTCCTTCTTAAAACATTTCACTACAGCTCTGCTTATTCTCTATATAGGAGGCATTCCCTTGTTCATATATATTTTATATTCTATATTATCATCCTGCATTTGTCATTCTTCTGCTTCTGGTTTACTTAATTTTTAACATAATATATTCCAATTTCATCCATGTTGAGGCAAGTTTCATGCTTTCATCTTTCCTTACAACTTTGTAATTATAAAATATGTATATGTACCATATCTTCATGGCATACCCATTAATTGCTGAACACCAAGGTTTGTACTATCTATTAGCTATTAGCAATTAGTTCAGTTCATTGTCTTTTATCTTCATGCAGTGTTTCTTTTGGCATGTAGATACACTTTAATTTAATGCAATCTCACTTATTGACTCTTGATTCTGTTGCCTTTGCCAATATCATTTTATCTTTAAAGGCACATTTTAGTGTTTATTGGTCTAGATATTGGAATGTTCTATGTCCTTTATAGGTTCTGGCCTGATTGAATTGACTTTTGTGTAAGGTGTGAGATATAAATCCAGTTTTAATTTTTTAAAATTTTTATTGTGGCCAAAGTGAATTACAAATATTTCACTGTAATATTTAAGGTACATAGTTACAATAAATCAGGGGTATTCAACCACTAGTGTTGTCCTCCCTCCACCCCTGTTCCCAGTATGCATCCCATACCTCCCTGCTTTAGCCCCCATAATACTAGTGTAACTGGTCCCCACTTGTACATCTTGCTGTGGATTAGGTATAGATTCTGTTGTCGTTGACTTTGGGTTTGATGTTCAGGTCTGATCATTTTTTAGTTCCTCTAAATGTTCATGCGAGTTTCTGGACCTGATACCATTCATTTTTCCCAGTCAATTTATGGGGCTGAGCAAGATGTCCAATCAATGTGGTTCTACTGGAGATAGAGAAAATGAAAAGGAAAAGAAGAAAGAAAGACAAAAACAAAACAGGAGAGGTCCTTCTAGGTGTTATAGATATCAATTTAGAAGAGGGAAGAGAAAAGAGAAGATAAAGGTAACAAAACAAAAAATAAACAAAAAACAACTAAGCAATAACAAGAAAAATAGAAAAAAAACACAAACGAAAAACAAAACCAACAAACAAAAAGAACAAACAAAATACCAAAGCCGAAATACCAAAGCCAGAACTATGAAAAAGACCAAAAAAACCTAACCAACAACTACATAAATTTCTTCTTCTTCTTCTTCTTCTTCTTTTTCTTCTTCTTCTTCTTCTTCTTCTTCTTCTTCTTCTTCTTCTTCTTCTTCTTCTTCTTCTTCTTCTTCTTCTTTTTCTTCTTCTTTTCTTCTCCTCTTCTTTCTTCTTCTTTTCTTCTTCTTTCTCCTCTTCTCTTCATCTTCCTCCTCCTCTTCTTATCTTCTTCATCTTCCTCCTCTTCTTCATCTTCCTCCTCCTGCTCTTCTTCTTTTCTTTTTCTTTCTTCTCCTCTTCTTCATCTTCCTCCTCCTCTTCTTCTTGTTCTCTTCTTCATCTTCCTCCTCCTGCTCTTCTTTTTTCTTTTCTTCTTCTCCTCTTCTTTTCTTCTTCATCTTCCTCCTCCTCTTCTTCTTCATCTTCCTCCTCCTGCTCTTCTTATCTTCTTTTCTTCTTCTTCTTCCTCTTCTTCTCTTCATCTTCCTTCTCTTCCTCCTCTTCTTTTTCTTCTCTTCTTCTTCATCTTCCTCCTCCAGCTCCTTTTCTTCTTTTCTTCTTCTTCCTCCTCCTCTTCTTCTCCTTCATCTTTCTCCTCCTCTTCTTCTCTTCTTCATATTCCTCCTCCTCTTCTTCATCTTCCTCCTCCTGCTCTTCTTCTTTTTTCTTCTTCTCCTCTTCTTCCTTCTTCTTTTCTTCTTCTTTCTCCTCTTCTTCATCTTCGTCCTCCTCTTCTTCTTGTTCTCTTCTTCATCTTCCTCCTCCTGCTCTTCTTTTCTTCTTTCTCCTCTTCTTCTCTTCTTCATCTTCCTCCTCCTGCTCCTCTTCTTCTTCCTCCTCCTCCTCTTCTTCATCTTCCTCTTCTTCATCTTCCTCCTCCTGCTGCTCTTCTTCTTCTTCTTCTTCTTCTTCTTCTTCTTCTTCTTCTTCCTCCTCCTCCTCCTCCTTCTTTTTCAAAGGCATAGTAAGTATTGGGGAAGTCAAAAAGGAGTTCCCTTGACCGAAGAGATTTCGGGTTTCTCCACCCTTGAAGCATATTGTCATGAATACCACTACAGGCTCCACACACGCTCTTTTTCTCTCCCCAAGGTCTTTTTATGGTTTGAGGCAGCTTTCCACTCAGCTGCGGATGATATAATCAGGCCTCTCTAACTCAGTATCTTGGTATTTACACAGGTCATAGGACGAAGCCCAGGAATAGTCTTTCATTATAGTTCTAGAAGTTCTGTTCCATCACTGTTGTTGTAATCAGACTTTTATAATTGGTGGTCTCTGTTTTTGTACAGATCCTAGGGCAAAGCCTGAAATAGAGTTTTTAATTATAATTCCAGAAGTTCTATTTCATCTCAGTTGTCAATTCAGACCTCTGGGATTGGAGATCATGGTTTTTGTACTGATCCTAGGCCAAAGCCTAGGTTAGGGTCTTTTTTTTTTGGTCCCAGGGTAAGTACTGCCCAGTCTTGGCTGTCAATGTCAGTCCTTAGTGGTTGGTAATCTTTGTCTTTGCATAGGTCAAAGGGTGACGTGTCTTCTAATTTTATATTACTTATAGGATGTTCTGCTCTTGGATCAAGTTATCGTCTTTTGCTCTTTGTCAGGATGTCATCTCAAAACTGGCGTAAGTTGGTGCTAGAGATGTATTGGGAATTTCCCAGGGAAGTTTGGTTCCTGGTGCTGGGGAATGCTGCCGGTTCTATGTCTGAGGTCTAGGTCTCAGGATTGGACGGTCGCTGCCAAGTCACACGGAGTCTAAGTTGGGTCAACATGACACATGTTCAGGGTGGGAGGCTCCCTTGTATTAAATGTGTGGGTTCTTTAGTAGATAAGAACTTGTTTCTATACATAAGTTCCCCCCTCTTTTGAGTATATCTTTGCATAAAGGAATGATGCCATATTATATTGCTGGTGCTTTGGGGGTAGAATGTCAGGCTACAGAATCTTAGTGCCCTGGCTATGACCTAAGCTTTCATCACAGGCCAGACTTTTTCTTGTATGTTTTCATACCAAGCAGAGCCAAAACAGGTGAAGTTAAAGAGAAAAAAATCTATGAAGATATACTGAAAGAAAGAAATAAAAAGGAATTTAAAAAAGGAATAAAAGAAAAGGTGTTTAAGGGGCTACTTTACATTTGGGAATATACAGACTAGGAGGAATTTTTATAGAGGTAGTAAACATATAAAGGAAATATAGGCTTCCCCAATAAGTCTTTTGAGGTATTCTTGTGGGGGTGAAATCCATGGCACATTTTCATCTCACGTAATGGTCTTGTTGAGTTTGAGAAGTGATTTGCAGCCATAAGGGATCAGGTAATGTCCTTGGGCTGGGGTTCCTTCTGGAGCTGAAATGGTAGCATGCAACAATCCACATCAGTTTTAATTTTTTACATATAGTTACCAGGTTTTCTAAGCAGCATTTCTTGAAGAGGCTGTTTTTATTCATTTCATACTCCCAGAATCAGAATGGATGACTTTCGATAGCAATTTAATCTATTGTAAATAAATTTAAATAAAAAATATATATTCATACCAAATGATCCAGTTTTTTCTATTTGTAGATTTTTATATTTCAGTGTAAGGCAATATGCATAGAGATGTACAATGTAGTCTTGATTGTAGTAAGGAAAATCTGGGAAATAAGTAGGAATGTTGATAATGACTATATGTATTGCATTCCAATGTAATTTATTTAGCAATTAAAATGAATAGTATTTATGTCAGTTGATTTGATCTCAATAGATAATGTTGACTAGAAAAACACTCAAATGAGATTATTATAGGTATAATGATAAATCACAAGCATGAAATTCTACCCTGATTACATATTAAATTCATGAGAGTGCAAATGTTGTCCCAGGAAATTGAAAGATGGGATGGTAATTGTAACCAATAGGATCTTTATTATATTTATAATTTTTCAATATCTTTCTGGCTCTTATTCCCTTTTACTTGCCACCCTCTATTTTCTTATTTTCCTCCTCCTTTTTCTTTCTTCTATTTACTTTTTCTTTTCTGTCTTAACCCTATACTACCATTTTCCAGCTAAAGCTTGTCCCTTCTTGGATAGACTTGTATTATTTGAATATTTTAAAATATATAGGCAGTTTTAAATTTTGGTTGGTGGGAATATTGGTCTAAAATTTGATCGGTAGGATCAAAAAGTTACAGTAGTTTTTTTTTATGTTCTATTTTATTTTTCTATTTTATTTTATTTTTTTGGGTCACACCCAATGGTGCTAAGGAGTTACCGTACTTCTGGCTCTACACTCAGGACTTACTCCTGGTGGGCTTGAAGTACCATATGTGATGCTAGAGATAGAACCCAGGTAGGCTGCAAATGTTCTACCTACTGTACTATCTCTCCAGCCCCTATTTATAATATTTAAAATAAAAAATGAAGCCAAGATTTTACAATTAGCAGTTTTTGTTAGCTGCGTTAATATTTAGGGTTAGTGTGTATTTATTTATGACTGCCTAGTACAAAATTTCTATTTGGCCATAATCTGCCATTGTAATATAAGAACATTGGATTTTTTTAGTACATGATGTTGTTGTTTCAAAAGTAAATAGATATATTTTATCTTACTTTATATATAAAATTTTACTTCTCTGAATACCAGAAATAATTAATATTTTATAGATACAGAAATGAATGGGAATCCTAAAATGGAATATTTAACTGAAATATGTATACATCAGTTGTTGCTAATTTCCTCAGAACTGACAGTCTTTTGCCTGGTCCTGGACAACTTTGGATACATTCAGTGTCTAGACCATAGTACTTAATTGTAGTTGGTATCAGAGTGGAAAACAATGTCATCAGGATAATATCTTTGACTAACTATGATAGTACCTTTTATTTTGGGGAAAATCAGCAGCTCTTATCACTGTCCATTATTAAATGAATAGTCATGATATTTTATGCTTTATAAGTGACCAGGTATTAAAATTGTTTTTTTTTTCCCTAAGAAACACAAAATTCTCACCTGACACAAATTTTTAGAGTAGTGTGACTGTTCTTTTGGTGACTGTGTAATGAAAATGGAAAGTATTCTATTTGGACAGTAGCTTGTTTGTTGATACCTGGCCATAGAAAGAAAAACATAGGTGAAAATTTGAACACCTTAATGCCAGATGAGTCAAGAATGAACCATATATTTATATATATAAAATTTTTAGTAGTTTGTTTAATACACAGAACAGACTTTGAATTTGGAAAATGCATACTCTGAGATTCTATGTCTTTCTGTGAGCTTGTGTTATCTTATTACTGGGCGTGAGGTTGTCATTCTCTCATGGTCTCTAGTTCTGTGGCAAAGCCAAATATTTGACCTTCCTCCTTGTTAAAATAGTCCATCAGAAAATGCTTTTATCCTGCAGAGAAATATTATTATTAAAAATTGACCTAAAATTCTAGATTTTTACTAATCTGTTAGAACAAATTATGTTATAATTTATATAAACTCAAAATATACTAACTTAATGTTTTCAATGCTTTGAGGGTTATAAACGTAGGAAGAAATAAACTGAGCAGTCTTCACTTAATGTTACTCATGATATTGTAGACAGATATTTTCTGGGCTGTTAAATGTTCCATGCATGTTATAGTTAAGGTAAAAGTTATCTTTTCTTATAACTGTGTATGATACAATTAATTATTTAAAGAACTAAAACAAAAAACTAAAATTAAAAAAAATCAAATTCTATACACACATATAAAATGATGAAACAAAGCATTTGGCTAACTCTGTTAAAAGAGAGGAAAACAGAGAGCATAGCAAGTACTATGTGTGTGACTTTACATTTTTAATTTTTGATTTTTTTTAGTTACTCCTATCTATGGCTTTGAGTTCAGAGATTACTCCAACCTGACGTGACAGTGGCTCTGAGGAACATATGTGTTGTTGAGGATCGAACATGGGTCAAGTGCCTTATCAATGGACAGTCTCTCAAGATCTAGCAGTTGCTTTTCTATTGTCCCTCTATACATATAGTTGGACATAAATGATCAGGTTTGAAGTTAGAAGTTAGCACTGTTTTCATAGATTTTCATTTGCTGTTGACTATTGATTTAAAACTGAATAATGCACCTTTCCAGATAAATAGCCGATGGTATGAACTAGCAGTTTTTGCTGTTAGCTTCCTACAAAACGAAGTTTTGTGCTGGCTAACATATTTCACCACTTAATTTTCTCTGCTTGTCATTTTCTTTCTCTCTCTTTTTATTTTCCTTCTT